>NC_056750.1:36340751-36342147 GCF_019279795.1 Protopterus annectens
ATCTCAACAAATACGCCACTTGTTTATATTGTTTACACAGAGGTATAATACATACAACCGTTATTCTTACCTTGCAGCAAAATCTTATTTCTGCAGGCACATCCTCTCGGTGAATGGATGAGCCCATGAACAAGTAACAAATAATAAAACAGACAACACAAAAGATATGAATTTTTAAATTTACAATTGGTGGCTTGTCAGTAAGAGAAAAGGCCTAACAAGTGAAAGAGAGAGCTACACGCTCTAGGGACCTAAACCTTGTCACCATAATAAACAGAACATGCCAGAGGGATAGATTCCTGTCCCAGAGACTTCCCATACTCTGGAATAAACTACCTATCTATATCAAACAAAGCTCCTCATTAGCACTCTTCAAGAAAAATCTTGATGATTGGATTGGAAATAGGAAATTCACCCTGGGGATCACCTCTGTGGCTCTGCTCGACAGTGGCACAGGAAAATAATTTTCTTGGGTGGCAAAAGCCAGGGTACCTTTTTGGCTGGTCTTGAATAGGCCCCAGGGCCGATAGCCTAGTACCTACCTATGAACCTAGTCTGGGATCATTTAAAGTGTTGGAATAGAAGTGTAACAATGAAGATCTAGACAAAATAGATCTTGCTGTGCATTATGGGATAAGCAGAGAAACTACAAGACACTGGGAAAGTTTGATATGTTGGCCTATCCTAATGCCTGATGGCCTTAGTACTGCTATTAAAGAGAAAGGACCTCCTCTTACCAAATCACATGATGCAAAGACAAGCCACAGGATTCACTAATCCTCCGTGTAAGACTAGATTAGTCTTACAAAGAAACGCCAGTCTAAGAGTAAGATGGCAGCGCGCCATGCATATTGAGGGTGCGCTGCCTCAACTCTAAGGCTAACACGGAGTGTGCAAGAGTGCAGGGGGCATGTCAGACTGCCGAGCAGTCCAGAAATCCATGTCCCTGCAAGTCTCTCAATCGGGAAATGTCAACTGACATGAGCGAGTCCGCTCAAATGTGTACATACCCAACACTACACTCCCCCACATTCTAAACCCCTGTCGTCTTCTTCTTTCGGCTTTTCCCGGTTAGGGGTCGCCACAGCAGATCACCGTCTGCTCATGATTGGCAGTGGAGTTTTACAGTGTCGAGTTGCCAGCCCGGCACCCAACCTTCCACAGAAGGGACACACATGCACACATTCATACCTAGGGCCAATTTAGTGTGTCCAATCCACTTACAGCATGTCTTTTAGGATGTGGGAGGAACCCGGAGAAAACCCACGTGACCACAGGGAGGACATGCAGACTCTGCACAGAAGGCACCCCAGCCGAGGATCGAACTGGAGAACCTCTTGCTGTGAGGCGGCAGCGCTTGCCGCTGCACCATCTAAACCCCTGTACAATTATAAAC
>NC_056750.1:36385675-36418175 GCF_019279795.1 Protopterus annectens
TATATATATATACACACACACACACACACACACACACACACACACACACACACACACACACACACACACACATACATATGTGTGTGTCTAATCTATACACACATATGTATGTATATATATATATATATATATATATATATATATATATATATATATATATATATGACTTTTACAAGGATTGTAAAATTAGCTTACTGTGCTAGACTTCTGGGGAAATACAATCCTTCTGAAAGCAACCAGGAGAACTCCAGAGTAGTTAGAATGTTTAATTGACCATCTGTGCTCAACAATTGATAAGCGAAATGGTAAAGAAGCTTAAAACAACATGCAGCGAAGCTAGATGAGTGTTAAATAGACAAACTATGACTCCAGGGAGTATGAATTCTGCCGAGTATTACTTAAACAGAACCAGCACTACGCCTCCAGAAAGACATCAGTAATTAGCTTTCCACTACCTCATATTCAACACTGTAGAGGGCACATTTGTTTCTGAAATGTGATCTCAGTTAATTACAATTAAAAGGGGATGCACTAAGTTACAGATCAAAAGGTCACAGTTTAATTACATTAGTTTTCTATCTCTTCTTTCTATCTTTTTATTATATATTGGTAATGTTTGTCATCATATTTTGCATTACTGAGGTTGCTTACAAGATCTATGCTGCAGCAGCTATGGAAAACTACAAAGCTCCCATGCATTTTATAACAGATGTAAAGAAACACACAATTAAGTAATCGGTCTAAAAACAGAGTAAGCCTGATGTGTTGACGTATAAAAAGAACACTGCTATCTGCATCATGTGATCAATAACCTGGAATTTTTAGAAGGCCTTCCATAAAATGACAAGTGAAGCCTAATGTTTGGATGCCGTAATGCTGAGGAATAAATAGCAAGGTGAGGTAGTGACCCGACCAATGACCCCAAGCCGAAGCTGAGGACAAAAGAGAGAAAAACACTGCACTCACAGAAGACTCAAATACGTCCTTTCAGCTTTGAGGATCAGAAAAACAAAATTAAAAAAATAAAGTCCTTTCAAAGTTCAGTACCAACAAACACCTTTGCTAAACTGTAACACAAATTTAACAGGTCCTTGCTACAGCTATTTAATGTAACAAAAAAGTCTACAAGCTATGCAGAGAGATAGTATGCATCTACATTCTAGCTACCTGCTAAGCTGCGTCAAATGCATTTGCTAAACTGTAGCAAAGAGAATTATACTAGCACACTGTTACAGTTCCAGCATAGTCACTTGACATATGTTTTCCTTTTCTTTTATCCTAATATAAAAGTTCTACACATATTACTATTCCTTTGTTTTTTGATCACCAGAAACTTAATAACCATTGGACACCATGCAAACAGCTGTTTGTCTCTGCAGCACTGGTTCACCTACAATGTTGGGACTTGAAAGGATATAAACAAAATTCTAACCATATCGAATTGGTGCAATGCTGGCAAAGTACACAACTAAATATATGAAAGGTCCCTGTATAGGAGATGGCAAATTTAACTTTTCTACACTTTTTCTTGCCTAGGATGCCAGCTACCTGGACATCAATGTATGTCTATGTATGGTACCACCAAAGGGCATGCAATTTGCATGAAAATAGAGCTTAATGTTCAAACTATTAAGGGTGACACCATGTGCGTTGCAAAGCAAAGAAAACGTTCATAGGCTTTATCTCCTTAACCTTCAACAATGGCTTACACTACTCACTACTCTTCAAATCTGAAGTATGCCACTCAAGGACAAGACATTAAAAAAGGAAGTAAGCACATTTACAGGTGGAATGCTTAACAGGATCAACCACAAACCTGCAGATTTATCTTTAAGTACGCTACTTTGATAAGTGACATGGCGTAGCTCATCATGACACAGTCCTCCAGCTTGTCTCCCGTGTGATATCATGAAAGTATGCCTCATATGAACATGAAAGAAGTAAACCCCTAGATCCCGAGATAACATACAGCTTATAGCATCCTAACAAATCATTTAGAAAGTCCCATTTGTGGAAATGCTTAAGTATCCCCAACAGATGAATTTCTGAAAATGCATGGGATGTAGTCAAATTCTCTAGTGGGAATACGTGCTGTAAGCAGATTTTACAAGCTTTTGCTCTATTTAGCACAACAAAATTTAATACCCTCTGACAGTCATCTACACAGAGTGATCTTGAATACGTTGGTGTCCAATCTATTTGGGGCACAGTAAACAACTAAAAGTCTTTTCTGACAGAATTTGTTTGGGCCCAGATTGCACATCTATACAATGCAAAAAACACTCCCATATTATTACAACAGTTCATGTCGAAGACAGTTGGACAGAATGACTGGTTGATTCAAGTTAGATTCAGCAGCTACTTCTGACATTAAAGTCAGACTTAATTCATGCTCTCTATTTGGGAAAGACCAGCTAAAGGGGTTGGACACACAAGGCCTGGAGTAACTCTCCTTGCAGAGATAAGTCTACCAAAAAGAGGGTTTTCCAACAAAGGAATTTCAATTCTGCCATAGAAACCTGCTTAAAAGGTGGAATAGTTAGCCTATCCAACATAAGTTTTTTTTTTTTTTTTTTTTGGGGGGGGGGGGTTACTAGCTCCTTGAATGGAGATCTGATTTAAAAAAGTACCCGTCAGCAATGCAATACATTTTTATTTGTGAGGCCAAATAAGAGTTCTACAGTTCTTAATGAAAATCTGTTATGGACATTTGAACCATACAAGAAGAGTAACAACAACTGGCATCAACAGTTTGAAGAGGATAGTCCAGAACTGCAAGTGTAGCAACAGAAAAGGGATGGAGTCCCTTTGAGGTGGTCAGGACTGAAAAATTCATCCATTTATTCCTGAATATTTTTCTGTTGCTAACCTCTGGCAAAGTGAGGATTTGGATGAGCTTAAAAGTGTATACAATAACCCTGGCCATCACTGGAAGTGGAGAAACCATAGGGTTAGCCTGAACAAATGAAAGTCCAGGTAAGTTAGGAGGAGCCTAGACAGCTACAGTCTGACAGGATCCTCCTAAAAATCTTTGCAATGTTCACAGTGATACCCAAAAATTGGGACAGCCAGCTCAGTCACCACTAAATCCCCTTAGTGCCAGTGTAGCACACAGCCATCCAGGTACAAAAACATCTGGAAACTTTGCAATCAATGTTTGCTACAACCATGGTCGTGTACATCAGAAACAGTCTAGGGCTGAAATGGGTCCAAATAGAAAGACCAGGAAATAATAATGGCATGCGCCAAATCAGAAGTAAAGGGACCTCCTTGACTCCCAGGTAATCATTATGTGTAGATGGCATCCTGCGGGTCCAAAGTGGATGTCATCTTCTCTTGACAAGCAAGTAAGAACTAACAGCACCCACAACCATCTGGAATTTTTCTTTGTAAACTAATTCATTGAAGTTACGAAGGTCCACAACAATTCTTAGATCCTTTTTTGGAGTCTGACAAGAATGTGGTGTAACAGCCAGAGCCTTTCTACTCTGGTGCGATCTCCTGGATGGTTACCTTTTGTAGGAGGATTCAAGATCTGTACCTTCACCACCCTCATCTAGAAGAAGGGACATTAGGAATGAAAGGACAGTGGAATGGAATCTTACAATCTATGTACATAACTGCCCAGTTTCACCTGTTCTGAATGATAGCCATCCATACTGACAGAAGGTGGAAAAAATGACTCCTAATTGTGTCCAGAGTGGAACAATCAAGCAAGACCTTAGGGATTATGATGCTTCTGCCTCCCTGGATTGGTAATCAGATATACCTGGCTGGGACGAGAATTCCTACCTCACGGTTGACATCCATTTTGGAAATTAATACAACTTCCACAATGATTCTTTCCAAATGCTGAAACCATTGCTTCTGTTGACCATGCCTGTACTACAACTGATGTCGATTGCTTCACTGTTGAAAAGAAGCACTGAGGAGTATCAAACTTGACACCTACAGCTGTGGTGGTTTATACCTCTTATCATAGGTAGGTAACTAGGCTATTAGCCCTAGAGCCTATATAAGCCTAGCCAAAAAGGTACCCTGGCTTTCACCACTCAATTATTTTCCTGTGCCCCTGTTGAACAGAGCCACAGAAGGAATTTCCTATTTCCCATCTCACAAAAATCTGGCATTTTATATATATATATATATATATATATATATATATATATATAAATACAAGGTACAATTTAAGTCGCTTACTCAATCAAGAAGTACAACAGTTTTTGACTAAAGTTTTAAGAGTAATGTGTCAACACTCTACCTTCATGATAGAAACTGCTCCATCACTGGAATAAGGACCATGCTCTAGTCAAAAACTGCATAAGCAAAGGGAAGTATGTTCCAAGTATAAAAAGTACTGAATAGTCTTATTTTGTCTACAGTAAAGACTGCCTGCACACCACCAAGACCCCCCTATACTCACCTCCACTTTAAAAAGTCTTGACTACTTGTTTCTCTCTTGCATTAGTAGTTTATCACTGCCCTAGTGTCGAGACTTTAATTAGGTATATTCTATTCTTTTCTGGTTGAGGTATCCATTGAACTGCACTTCCCTGAGAATACCACACTGTAAGCTTCTCACCCCTCTCTGCACACACCTTCCCTCACTTCCTGACTTTTTCTACTTACCTGTAGTCTCACTCTGTTGTGCTCCTTACTTTTTGCTTCCCATCTTCGTGATTGTTTTGTTTTTTGTGACGACTGCCGTTTCTGGTCCAATCTGCTACACTCGGGCTTACTCTGCTTCCCCTACCCCCATTCCCACCCACCTCCTCTTTCATTACATTTATACCTGCTGCACCTTGTTCCAACTCCTTCCACACCCACTAATTATCCAATCCTAGCTGTCCCTGCAACCCTCCTACCACATCTCTCCCACTACCTTCCTATCCCTCCCATATATTCAGAATTATCCAATCCTAATTATCCCTGCTAACCTCCAACAAGTCCTCTCACATCACACCTCCCACTTATCCTCACCACACCAACAGCATCTTAAATGTAACCCCAGTTTTCACTACCTTTTCATAACTTATCAACATACACCTTGTTACTCCTGTCTACCCTAGTAAGTAAACTCTCCTTCATACTTTCACCTTTGATCTCTGTCCTCCTACTAATTGTCTCATACACATAATGCCCCCTACCTCTTATTACCCTACTAATGTACCTCTCATTCCTTTCCTCCTATCATATAAAACTTAATCACTCACATCACATTAATCACCAGCATACACTTATCCTTTACTCCACAAAGAATCCTCCCTGCCTTTCCAACTCTTCCTACACTCAACTCCTCAAATTAAAAAAAGTTCCCTCTCTCTACTACATCCTTTAAACCTAACTACAAAACCCTCAGGTTCTATCTTCATACTACTAAACCTTCCCCATTTTCAAACAATGTACTATCAGACGGTGATATCCACCTCAACCCAGGCATTTGTATACCAACTACAACTAATAGCAGCTTGACTTAACATCTCTCTGTCTTTACAATTAACATACAGAGTCTAGCTAAGAAAGTTACAGAGCTACACTCCAGGATCACCCCTTACTTGCCTCATATCCTAGCCCTATCTGAAACATGGTTAAAACCACACATCTCTTAACACTAAACATTACTTCCCCACTACAACATTTATCACCAAGATAGAACTACCAAAAAAGGGAGAGGTGCTGCAATTATGTACTCCAAACACCTCAACCTATCCCCCTGCCAATATCTCAGCCTAACTTTCAACCAGCTGAACTACATCTTCTAAATTGTCACCTCAACCCACCAAATAAATTTTCCATCGCATCTATCTATATCCCACCTGGAAACATTCCCATCCTCGAACGTATCCTAGCCTGGATCTGTCTGAATATCCCCAAGGAGACGTTACTACTTGGTGATGTTAATATCGACTGGCAAAAAAGTACAATTGTGTACACTTACCAGAAATGTAGACGTTTGAGTGTATTCACTGTTGCAGTCATCACACCCAGGGCAGCCCCTGGCCAGCCCGAACACCAGAGGCACAGCACCTCTGCATCGGTCACTGTCGCCTCAGGACCAACGTCAGGTCATCCGCAGTACAAAGCAAGGCTGCCGATGCCATTACATCAGTCCTTCTTGCCCTGTCAGAAGCTCTCAAGAGGAAGCCAGGATATGGTGGAATGAACCCAACCAGTAGGGGGGAGAGGGAGAGAGAGAAAAATTTAAAAAAAAAAAGGGTATGGAGAGAGGGAAACTAGGACTGCAACAGTGAATACACTCAAACATCTACATTTATGGTAAGTGTACACAACTGTACTATGTTCTTCGTTTCACTATTGCAGTCATCACATTTGGGTTGATTCCCAAAGCTGAGAGAAAGGGTGGAGGCAGTCAAGGAGACTAGGGGCTGGCTAGGATGCCCTGCAAGACGGCAGTGGCAAAGCCTGCTCTGGATATGGAGAAGATAGGCAGATGGTAATGCTTGGTGAAGGTGTGGACAGATGTCCATGTGGCAACCTCCAGGATGTCTCTGGTGGGGGACTCCTATGAGGAAAGCTGCAGTGCTGTTCAGCTTTCCTTTAACTTGAGTATTAGACAAGAAAAGTGGGCATTCCAGGAAGAAACCTTGAAATGTTAGTGAAACAAGATAGGTACAATCAGGCATGATTATGTATGGTGAATCAAGTACCTGTAAGTCTCACTTCACCATCTCTCGCATTACACACCAAGCATATGGTTAATCGACACAAACTTGCTTTCTGAGTGGAAAGCTTGGCTCAAAGCCCTTTCATCAGGCAGCATCTCCAGCATTTTGGAAATCTTGTCCACAATATCAATCTAGAACATTAACATATGACACAAATAAATAAGCACCCTAATCAAAAATCTCAAGGATATACATACTCTTTTTGCAGTACTAAAAACGTCTTTCTCTGGGAGATGGACTACTAGGGCTCTGGAAAACAGAAATGTTTTTTTCATGAGTGCTAAAATAATGGCAGAGTCAGCAATGGTGTCCTAAACACTTTCTGATATTTAGGAGCTCTGAGGATCCTGTCTGGTCCCCATGACATCAGGGTCTTCCCAAGCCTCCCTGGTAACCATAGCCACCTTCCTGCCTGCAGAGGATCATCATCTAAAAATAAGAGGGATGTGACTGAAAGGCCTCCTGCAAGGACTTCATTAGAAATGAGGAGCAGAGAACTGGCTAGCCCCCTTTATATACAGTATCTGAAGTAATTCCATGCATTTGGGGAATGGGGGATCTCCTTCATCAGTGTCTGGTACTGGAGACTCCAGTGGACAGGTGACATGCTTTCTCTTCCATGGCCTCTTCCCATTCCTTGGTGGAGAACATTCAACAGAGGAAGACAAGGAGGTAGAAACATATCCAGACAATCTCCAACAATTTCCCCATTGGTTCTCTGGTTCTCTGCCCCAATAATACAAAGACTAAGAAGGTCAACAGACAGGTAATGAAAGAGGGAGGAAGCCCATGCAGAGATGTTTGCAATACTGCCACTACTGCCGACACTGAAATTTTGGGCAGAAGACTGACGCACAAGGGTCAAGTTCAATTACATCTATGACTGTGCTGAAAACATCAGCAGCATCAACACCAAAGAATAATCCCAAAAGATGGTCATTAAGAATTCCTGTGCAACAAAGATGGTCAGTGATGCAATCAGAGCTAAGGGCACAGAAACTAAAAACACTGGACATGTAACGTGGTGCTAAGGGCAATGGCACCAATGCTGAATGCCAAGACTCATCTCTGACCTAAGGAGCCAAAAGGTTACTTTGTGTTGTCAAGTCTGATGTCAACACCTTAAACAACAACCTCGATCCAACAAGGACCATACCTAAAAGATGCCAGCAACTAAACAGAGTTATAAACACAATGTAAAAGAAAAAGGTTTATTCCAAAATGACTACAAAATCAACTGTTAAGCACTTTCATCCCCTTAATATCCAGGACTAAATCAGAACTAAATTACAAAACATGTGAACTCATGTTTAGTCATTTTTAATGCTATACATATATCTAAAATATTAAAATCAACTGAACAATTTACATAAAAAGTAATAATTAATACATTGCGATAAAAAAGTTCAGTGCTTAAACAGTAATAAAAATGCATAAAAACATATAAATATCCAAACAAAAATATTACAATTTAGCTGCTCTTAACTGAAATACTGCATTTACAGTTACATTTTTGTTTAGTCTAGGGTGATTGGACACAACCTCAACTGCATTCCTTGTATTCCAATATAGTCTCCCACATACCACCCCAGCATCTTTGACTACCTGTTCCAAAATAAAACTGAATTTATGGAAATTATTACAAATTAACACGTTTGTATAATACATTATTTTCATTGCATCTGTTTATGTCATAGTTGTTTGTAGATCCTGACCCTTAGAGCCCTTTCTGTTTCTCCTACATAAAAACATGAATATGTAATACAAACAGCTAAATAAACAATCCCAGAGGTTCTACAATTAGCCAATTAAAGGTACACAACGATCCAAGTTCATAATCCAAAACAACTCTAGCTACTTCTGTAATGTATGGATGCTGTCTATACACACCACACTTTCTTGTCCTACTACCATATGAACCTTGTAGGGACTTATGAGTTTTTTTCATCCCTAGCATACTCAATGTTGTGCCCTGTTTTAAAAATGTATTGTGGATCCTTTCCTGAAACTGTACAAATTTTTCATCACATTTTAATATGTTCTAATTCAGTTTAATATTTAAAATAGTCCCTGAGTAATTATTATATGACAGAATGAACACCCTCTCAAGATATTTTTCTCTAGCTTTAGCATCCTTATTTTTAACAAGTTTGGTCATTAAAATGGGGAGGCCGAATTTAGTACCCCTAAATTCTGTTACTTCTTTACCAATATTGTTTGTCATTCCTTTCGGGTATCCTCTGGTGCTTGACAATGGAAACAGCTGATTTTGTAATAATTTTGGAATAAACTTTGTTCTTTTACAGTTCGTTTACCACTCAGTTTAGTGGCTGCCATCTTTTAGGTGTGGTCTTTATTGGATTGTGTTGTTGTTTAAGGTTACTGGAGTTTGAGTGCCTTTTTAAGGTTACTAGTCTTTTTGGCATTGTTTTTTTTTCCATGGAACCACTTCTATGGCATCCAGCTCACCTATATTTTAAGCAGTGGGGAGTGTGACGCCTTGTCTCTCACCATTCAGATTGAAGGGTGAACTGACTAGGCTTATTGAATTACTGACCTAGACGCAACTGTCTTTGGCAGACTTTATTCACACTGGCAGAACAAATTAGCAAGGACATCTTGACTGCAGAGGAGAATGTTTCTCAACAGGTTTGGACGGTAGCAACGCGTGCACACATTCGGGCAATCGGAAAAGTTCTTCTTTTTTCCACCAACAAAAGGTACTGTGACTTTTTCAAATTATGCAATACCTGATTCACAAAATTATTTTGCTCTGCAAGACAATATTTATTATCCTGGTACATGGACCAGCAAAAGCCGAGGTAGTACTGAACACAGGGACAGTCGCGTTTCCCTGTCTCCTATTCCTTATGTTCAAAATCAAGATAAACTTATTAGACTTGGTTAAGCAAACCTTTGTCTTTTATCTACCTAGTCCACCTGCAGATGAATACTTTTATACTAAGGATCAAATGTTCAACGTTTATGGAAAAAAAATTTTGAAAGTGAAAAGCCTGCAACTTGACAATTATTACCTTTCTCTGAGTGTTTGAGATTACAGATTGTACAAATTCCTTAATGATATTGACGAAAGTTCAGATTTTTATCAAGAACTTATTGACATGTTTGACAGACTTGGATTCAAGTTGATGAAGGCTTTAATTAAACACAATGAATATTTGATTTCTGGCATTTTAAAGGAGGTAGATGAACTTACGATTAAAAATGACTTATTGTTTGCTAGTATTACTGATAAATATGACTGACTTATTTCTAAGGTTGACAAAGCATTATAATCTTGTTAAAAACTGAGATCTGAAACAATATGAACTCAAGAATAAGTACTCTTTAGGTAGTAAGAATAAAGGAAGATACGGTAAAAGAGCTGATATACCGCCCTCTGTTACCACTACTCCATCATTTAGCAGATTTGATTACAAAGGTTCGCACACAGACGGGCACAATTCAAATTGTGACGGATTTGATGATGCTAATTCCAGTGACTCTTTAGAGTTTCCACCCCTTAATCACATGAAAAGGATTGCTCAACAGCTACAAAGGGGGAACATTACAATCACCACCCTCAAAAGGAGTCAATGACAGGGATGATGGCCCCTGCCTTTCGGACAGCACGAAAACACAAGGGAAAAGAAGACTTTAAATCAAGAGGATTACAGAACACAATGGTCATAATGGTGGGGTAGTAGTTTCAACGAATGGATCTCATATTTTAACTGTACACATCTGGAGATTAATTCCATCTATTTTTTCTTTATTTGAAAAAGGAATCAAATATGTTCTTAACTGCAATTCCTTTGATTTTGCTGACAATTGTTGAATTTATGTTATTTACAAGAAAACTAAATCTGGCCTGCTTTTTCGATAAGAATCTTAGTGAACTGTTTAACTCCACAGATTTGATATACAAGAAGAGTACTTTAACCTTCCTTTAAAATCCTATTCCTAATCCTAAAGCACCTTTCACTGGACAATGCAGTAGCATACTTTAATTCCACATTCCTTACTATTCTCGATTCTCACGCTCCTGCTAGCTCCATTAGAACCGAAACAAAAACTGTCCCGTGGCTCTCAAAAGAGACCAAGTCTAAAATCATAGCTAGAAATAAGGCAAGGGACAAATGGCGTGGCACAAAAGACCCACTAGATAAACTCAAATACCGACAGCTAAGGAATCTCACAAAAAAATATATTATACTAGACAAAAAAAACTTCTACTACTATCTTCAACACAAAGATCACAACAAATCTCAAAAGTTTTGGGCAGGAATAAACAAACTTCTTCACCCAGGAGAGTCCTCCACTCCTACCCCATCAATTTCCAACCATAAATCCCCAGAGGATATTGCAAATACCTTCAATAGTTTCTTCACAGAGATTATTCAATCCCTAGCTAGCCAACTGGCACCCAGCTGCTCCAACCCAAATTCTGCCACAGCCAATACCCCACTCTCCTTTAGCTTTCAGCCTGTTTCAACATCACATATCAGATCTTTAATTAAGAAATTAAAGCCAACTACTCTAGCAGCTGATCTCCTCCCACCAGAGTATCTGCAAAAAGCAGCAGATGCCATAGCATACCCCATCTCCATCATAATCAATAGAACCTTATCTGAAGCCACCATCCCCTCCATTTGGAAAATATCTCATGTAATACGACTCCATAAAGGAGGCAACTCCTTCAAACTGTCAAACTTTAGACCCATAGCTATTCTGTCACCATTGGCTAAAATTATGGAGAAGTGCGTCCGTAAACAACTTCTGCATTACCTTACCCAGATTAAGCTGTTGGCTAACTCTCAGCATGGTTTTAGGCCACACCACAGTACCACCTCACCCCTATCCTTCTCTAACACCATAAACCATAACCGAAATAATAGCAAGCTTTCTCAGCCCTCTTTATAGATCTCTCCAAGGTCTTCGATATGATCAACCACCAAATACTCATGCACATCCTTAAGGCATTCTCACTAAACAGCCATGCGCTTCAATGGTTCCAATCTTACCTGTGTGGTAGACAACAAGCCGTCCTATGGTAGGACAAACTATCAACCTGTCACCAGAGGTGTCCCCCAGTGCTCCATACTAGGACTCCTTCTTTTCTCTCACTTTATTAATGACCTTCCTACTGTCATCCCAAATGCTACCTGTATCCAATATGCAGATGACTCCACCTTGATTTGTTCAGCCACCTCCCTGACAGATCTAATGACATTAATCCGGAATACTTTCAATATAGTTGAAAACTGGCTCTCTACGCGTCAGCTGATATTAAACCCTAACAAAACAAAGTCACTTCTTTTCTCCCCCACTTGTAAGTCTTCCTCACTACTCTTTACCATAAAATCTAATAATGGTACCATTATCTCCCCAGATGCACAAACCAATCTCTTAGGCGTCACAATAGACAAAATCCTCAAATTTGATATCCATGTCAAACTATCAAAACCATTAACAAAAAAATTGGCTCCCTCTATAAGATCAAACGTTTCCTTACTCCATTTGCTAGGACTGCTATTGTTCGTTCCCATCTACTCTCCACTCTTCTGTATGCCTCCCATCTACTCACTAATTTGAACAAATCCGCTCTTAGCAAATTCTCCAGCTGTTATAATCATATTGCTAGATTTGCAACAGGCACGGCCTATAGGACCCACCACTGTCACAACCTAAATCTTCTGGGGTGGCTAGAATGGCCTAGCCTACTACAGTACAACCAGCTTATAATTGCCCATAAAGTTCTCAACCAGCCTGATAATACGCCTGCACTTAAAAATATCATTAACCCTTATAGCAACCTGAGATCACTTTGCTCTTCTAATAAACTACTGGTTTAAACATCCAAAATCAACAAGTCTGTTGGGGACTCTCTGTTTGCTAACTCTGTTGGCAGAACTTGGAACTCTCTTCCGGCTGATCTTACTCTTGAACCCTCTCTTACTCAGTTCAAAAAAAGCCTCAAGCTATACTTTAAAACTGGCTATGTCCTTGTTCAAAACCCGACTAGATCCTTCTCTATATTCTATAATCATGTTACATTACCTAGTCAATTTGTCAACACTGTATTAAAAATTACCTGCTTGCTCAACTGGAGCCTGTAAACTGTCTGTAACTTGCAATCATTTTGTGATTTTTTTTACTGTATGTTCTACCTTGGAGCTTTTCTCCCTGGCCCTCCGCTGAAAATGGACATGTATCCAGTCGGACTAGCCCGGTCAACAAATGTAAATTAAAATAAATTTTACCAGCTTTTAAAAGAGCTTGTAAAGGTGAAATTAGGCAGTTATATCAGGTCAGAGATGAATCAGTTAAAACATACAAACTTACTGATAAAGAAAACAAATTATTGAAACAATTAATCAATGACAAAAGTATTTGAAAAATGAAGCCAGATAAATATGGTGGGTTTGTTTTATTTAACACAGCAGATTATTCCAGCATTATGCTAAACAGACACGACCATTGAAGATTTCAAGGTCTTCAAGGGTAGATAACAGTTTCTGATTATAGTTTATTCTGAAGAAAAAAAAACACTACAAGTCCACAAAGATGTCAGGAATCCCCCTTTTAGACCTACTGTCTCAGCACAAAATTCTAAAAGTTATCCTCTAGCAGTGTTTATAGATTGTGAACTTAAACCTGTTTTGGGGACCTTTAAACACATTTTTGAAGGACTCATGGGACTTGTTAGAGAGGCTGAAGCAAGATATGTGGGATAGTGAGTCATGTTTTTACTATAGACATGGTCAGTTTGTTTACCTGGACACCACAACACACAGGGTTGGACTCCTTTCATGATTTGCTTACTGAATGTAGTTTTTTAAATAATGAGAAGGACAACTTACTGGAAGACATGATAGGAGTGGTGTTAGAAAACAACTTTATATTTTTTGAAACTTTTACAAATTTAGTTCCGTCACTGTGAGAGAAGAATTATGCATTTACCTCAGAATTTTACAGATAATTCTACAATTTATCTTAGATTCCTGGATGATATATTCATTCTGTGGAAAGGCCCCCTACATGAAACTGAAGAGTTTACTGATTACATCAACAGCTCCACAGATTTTCTAAACTTCACCTATCAAGTTGAATACACCACTATAAACCACTTGGACATTACCATCACAAAGCAGGGGAGCAAGGTCTTGTTTCAAATAATTTATCATAAACCAACCTTCAGTTTTTACATTTTGAGAGCTTGCACCCACACAGGCAAAAGAGGAGCCTGGTAAAAGGACTGTTAATTAGGGAATCCTGGGTGGTTTCCAATGATTAAACCTTTGCTGTTGAAAGGGAAAAGATATTAGACATGACTCTCAAAGGATAACCAAAAGGAACCTTTTGAGAGGGTACCCGTTCTGTTATATAACAATTACTCAAGGACCATTCTAATTATTATTAAGAGGAACAGGAGCATATTAAAATAGGACAAAAACATTTTTACAGGTTTTAGGAAAGGATCCACAATACATTTTTAAACAAGACATAACATTAACAGTATGCTAGACATGAAAAAATCTTAAGTCCCTATAAAGTTCAGAGGGTTAATGGGGCAAGAAAGTGTGGTGCATGTCGCCAGCATCCATACATTTCAGAAAAAGAGTTGTTTTGCATAATGAACTTGATCGGTTGTGTACTCTAAATCAGGTAATTGCAGAACCTCAAGGATTCTTTATTTAGCTATTTGCATTACATGTTTCATGGTTTTGTGTTGCAAAAACAGAAAGGGCTTTAAGAGTCAGGATCTATGAACATAACTGTGGCAAACAAGCAAAGACAATAATGCATTATACAAACACACTGCCCTCAAACAACTGAGCTGGCTAGAACTCACTAAACTAATAACATATCGCCAACTGTGCTTGGCACATAAGATCCTGAACCAATCTGAAAAAATACCTGCTCTTCTGAGCTTATTAAATCCTTACTCTAATGAACATATACTTCGCTCAAGTAGCAAATCCCTGTTAAATGTTACCAAAGTAAACAATAAATCAGACAACTCTCTTTTCTCAAGCTACACCGCTAAAATCTGGAATAGCCTACCATCAGAAATAACATCTACTACTAACTTATCTCGCTTTAAATTAACTCTTACATCTCACTTAACCAACACATGGCTATGCTCCTGTGCCAATCCTGGGCAGGAAAAGAATTCCAATCCAATGTCCTATTTACTGTAAACACTCTAAGTCATACTACATCAATAACCAATGACGTCGGTGTGGTATATTGAATATTTACCCACAGTTGGTGTGGTTTAATCATGAGGACAAAGCCCGAGTGATTAAACAAAGACAACCATGGTTAAATCTTCAATATATCCCACCACGGGGTCAGTTATTGCTATTATACAATCACATTATTTAAGAAAAAAATTACTTTTCTTAAATAATGTCATTGTATGACAGCTCCATGGTCTTCTTCCGCTTTCCGAGGATATCCCACTGCTTTTTTCTGATGTACTGCATACGTGTATGGGATTTTTGTTCTCACGCTTATGCAGTACATCAGTGCTGTCTGACGGGTGCTGTATATAGGAAGCAACAGAGAGAGGAAGATCTCCATTCCTGTTTTTTTTTTTTTTTTTTTTTTTTTAAAGATATTGGGACACTTTAAATGTACGGGAGAGATGGGACAGACAATAAAAGGAAAATCAGGTACGTTTCTCTAGTTTTTCATACTGTACCTGATTACTCTTTTATTTTTGTCTGTCCCATCTCTCTCATTGGTTTCAAGTGTCTGGTTTTGCAAGTTTATTTCATTTTATTTTTTTTTAAGGGAAAGAAAGTGAAATTTTTATGGCATATATTGATGGAAAAAAGTCCGGCCGACCAGACCTTTTTCCATTGGTATAAGCTTGGATTTACAACAGGCATGCTGGTTAGGCTAACCATCAACTGGCTCATTTTGCAATGTTAAGGTGCAGCGGCAGTGTTGTTGCCTCACAGCAAGAGGTTCTCCATTTCAATTCTCAGCTTGGGTTGGGAGTGCCTCCTGTATGGAGTCTGCATGTCCTCCCTGCGGTCGAGTGAGCATTCGAAAGACATGCGTTGAATGGGCGTGCCTTCGTTGAAGGTTGGGCTGGCAACTCGACACCATAAAAAAAAACAGCTGCCAATCATTAGCGGACTGGAGTTCCACTGTGGTGACCCCTAACCGGGAAAAGCCGAAAGACAAACAAACAAACAAACAATGGCCAGTCATTGTATAATAGCTCTTCACATACATCAGATCACATCTAACCTTCCTACATACTTCTACTCATTTCCTATTACATTCTAAATCATGCATAGAAAGACTATAGTAAACGTATTCTCCTTAAGTTGCAATTATGTTACAATATCTATCCTCTACTGTATCTCCTCTACTACAGGCTATCAGTCAGTGTAGTACATCTATGAAAATTGCTCAGCTGCCAATTGTTAATAATAATACCTGGTTTACATTCTATACATCACTCATTTCCTGATAAATAAAAGTGAGGAAATCTATTATTAATTCTCTCAGTTCCTGTACTAAACTATGCAACAATGCCATTAATAAGTTTATGTGCATAACGTGTTTTTATCCAATGTTATATGCTTAATATTTGTATTTCTGTGTGACAGATGTCAAGTCATGTATATGTAAACCTTGTATTTATAATTATAACCATTGTTGCATGTTAAATGAGGAGCTTTTCTCCATGGACCTCCACTGAAAAAGGAATTCTGTCCAGTTGGACTTTCCCAGTAATCATATGTAAAACAAATAAATAAAACAATAAAAGTTGTAATAATTTGTAGAAATTCAGTTTTGTTATTTTGGAACTGGCAGTTAAAGATCCTAAAAGTAGTATGTGGGAGAATAGAGAACTCAGCACAGCTCCTCGTGGTGTCCAGCAGAGTTCCTAGAGCAGCAGAGACCAGAAAAGACAAACTTTCCAGATTCTAAGTATTTTTTTCTGCATTTTCGACTTTTTAAGCCTTTTGACTACTATTTCTGCCTGTTTTATTCTGTTATTACCTGTTTTTACTGTTTTTAATAGCTTGAATTGTTTGTTGCACTTGCTTGTTTAAGTTTTGCTTAAAAGTTAAACAACAGGCTAATACACTCAAGTGTACTAGCTTTTGATAGCAGTTAGTCGAAAAACACAGCATTTATTGTATTTTCTGCCTATCTGAAAAAAAACTTGAGAAAAACAAAAAAATACTCTTGTTTTCCATACTTTCCTAATAGTTTGTTCCAGTGATCAGATTTTGCTGATCCCTGGGCTTTGTCTTGGTTCCTGTGTTTCTCCATTTTCCTTGTTTGGTCAAGGGGAAGTTTCTTTACTCACCAGTGAGGGTGGGGAGTACTGAGCTGCCTGTTTGTCCTCAGAGGAGTGGTTTAAAGCAGTAACTTGTAGTTTATTGGCCATTTTGGGTAATTTCCTGTCTTTTCCAGCCCCCTGCTATAAAGCACGCTTTGGCGGGCTTTAGCGCGGAGTTGCTACAGGAGCACACAAGAGCAGTGGCGGTTAATCAAGGTTAAACTATTCGGGCTGCCTAAAGTCCACTCTTCAAATTTTCCCTTAAAACTGCCTTCCTTGAACTGTACTGCTGATCAAACCAGCGTATTCTATATCTAGAAAGTTCAGCTCTACTTGATTCTTAAGTAGACTATTCTTTATCTGTAAAGCCTAGCACTTGCTCCTAAAGTATTTTTTTACTTTGATATAGCACTTTTATTATACATAGTACCCCACTAGCCAAAACCCCTTTTCGATCACCCACATCCCCCGGAGTCCTTTCAAAGTCCTTGTCTATTCCTTCTAGCATGTCGAGGGATCAGTTGCTAGTGTCCTCTCCTGCTCAGCTGGTGAATCTGGGAATATTGAGGCAATGTTACAATTGCCTCATGTACACGGACAACCCTCTCCTTCTTCCACAAAACACAAATACATGCGAGAGATGCAACTATATAGCCAAACTGGAGGCTGAGCTCTCTCAACACAGGACTGGCAAGACCAGACAGGAGGAGAAGGTAACCTCAAACACCACAAACCCAGTCTCACATAGTACTATCAATACTTCAAATCATACACATAAATACACAAAGACATACTGAGGCTCTGATCAAAAATCTACCAAAACAGCAGAGGCCACCAAAGCAGACACCCAAACAACTGCCAACTCAGGACACAACACATTCAACACATAGACCACATAGTCAGTGTGCCAAACAGTCACAGCCCTTAAGGCCAAACACAATGCCAGACACACTCGTCATTGGTGACTCCATAGTCAGACACACTGACGTCCCGCTCACCAGATTGAGTACGGAGAAGGTCACAGTAAGCTGCCTGTCGGGCGCTAGAATCCGCCACATAACGCAAGCACTCAGGTCTCTCAACAGCAGGTACAAGTATGACTCTGTCATTGTCCACGCTGGTGTGAACGACCTGAGACGTACCTCCTTGGACTACATGAAAAGAGACATAGGGGAGCTCTCTGATTATGTGGCCCAGGCAGGTATGACCCTGACCTTGAGCAGTATCCTACCTTCACCAAGAATGATGCCACAATACAGAGACAAGATGATCAGCTTTAATAATTGGCTTAAACTCTGGTGTCATTCAAAGGGGATACAATGTCTGTCTACCTGGGATGACATGCTGGAAAAGCCACGCTGCTTCACAAGGGACGGCTTGCACCTGTCACCCCTGGGCTTCCGGATATTGGCAAAGGCTCTTGCCACCCCCATAGTGCCTTTTTTAGGCAAGGCTCAAATTCTAAACCTACCACCCTAGTACACAAAAAAGGAAAAAAACTAAGGGTAATGCTGCTCAATGCCAGAAGTCTCAACCTCAAGATGCACGCACTCGAGGCCCTTCTCAGTATGGAGAACATAGATGTCTGTGCTGTGACTGAAACCTGGTTCAAGGCTCCAGAGAGCACCCCGGCACTATCAGGTTTTACCTCATATCATGCGTTCCGGCCCCAAAATCCGGACAACACCAAGAAAGGAGGGGGGGTGTCTATATTCATCAAGGACACCCACACCTCAATGTTGGTGGCAACGCACGATGCATCGGAGACCATCCAGGTGCAATTAACCATAGGCAAGACTGCTCTGCAATTTGTAGCATGTTACAGGCCACCCTCTCAATCTCAGGAACCTCACATAGCTTTCCTGAAAACACTGGAGGGGATAAATGTATCTCCAAACACCATCATACTAGGTGACCTTCAACTACCCAAATATAGACTGGGATCACTACTCAAGCCCCAACACTCTAGCCCTAAGGTTCCTAGAGTTCATAAACTCAAATGCCATGGAACAACTAGTCACCATCCCCACAAGAGGAGAAAACATACTAGATCTCATCATCACGAACATGGGGTCACAATGTTCAACACCGGAAGTATACCCCTCGCTGGTGAGATCAGACCATAAACTAATCTCACTGGAAGTCCACATCCCCCCCCCCACCTGAGATAAAAAAGACCACAGTGAAGAACTTCTCAAAAGCCGACTTCACACTTCTAAAGACTGGTGCGGTCTCCTTTAAGGCCCCCGAGCCTGCGGAAACCATTACTCAAGCCGCTGAATCACTTACTAATGCCTTCTACCAGCACCTACAGGACTGCATGGATCAGGCAATCCCAAACAAAACAAAGACTCTTTGTACCAAAGGCAAGCGTCCAGTCTGGTGGACCCCAGCCATAAACAAACTCTACAACAAAAGGAGGAAGCTACTACAAGATAGAGCTAAATTCTTAAAAGGGAAAACACCTTTGATCATTATAAGTAAAAAACTAAGAGCTCTCATAAAATCATCCAAGGCAAATTTTGAGAGAAAATCGCTAAGGACTCAAAAGACAATCATAAGGCCTTCTTTAGCTATGTTAGAAACCTGGGAGGAAACTCCCAGATATGCTCAGAATTAGTTCAAAATGATGTAAAAATTACTGAACCTACAGACATTGCCAACATACTGGCTGACAGGTTCAGTGCAAACTTCTCCCCCCCAAAAGGTGAGATATCTATACCAGAGGATTGTAACCCCCCAAACATCTCAAACGCTCAGGTGAGAACTGCTCTCTCCAAGGCAAAAAACACAGCATCCATGGGACCAGATGGTGTCCCCGGATGTGTGCTCCACGAACTCAATGAGGAATTAAACCCACAGTTAGGGCAGCTGTTTAATCCTAGCCTCACCTCAGGATACGTGCCTAAGGAGTGGCGTACGGCAACTGTGGTCCCACTTCACAAAGGCGGTGCCTCCACTGACCCTGGAAATTACCGTCCCATCAGCTTGACAAGCCTGATCTGCAAAGCTATGGACAGGATCATAATAGAACTCATAAATAAAGACATAGGGGACTTGCAGACTTTGGATCCGACCCAATTTGGCTTTGTCAAAGGCAGATCATGCCTTTTAAACTTGGTTGATTTTTTTCGAAACGGTCACCAAGGCCATTGACGAGGGAAAGGCAGTCCACACAGCCTACCTTGACCTGGCAAAGGCTTTCGACACAATACCACACTCAGGTATCATTGAAAAACTCACCAGCTTAAATGTAAACCCATACGTTACAAGATGGGTTGCAAACTGGCTAAGTGACAGAACCCACAGGGTCAGAGTTGCTGGCGCCATGTCAGACTCAAAGCCTGTCACAAGTGGTGTCCCACAGGGCTCTGTCCTGGGCCCACTCCTGTTCGGCATCTACTTTTCAGAAGTACAAGCAAACACAGGAGGATTATGGCTGACAAAATTTGCAGATGACTGCAAACTGGGCGCCATAGCTGACACAGATATCCTTCAGAAGGGTCTTATAGAAACGGATAACTGGTGCCAGAGCCATGGCCTAAAGTTAAACGCCAAAAAATGCATAGTCATACCCTTTGGGAAAAACAAGGTTACCCCTAGCTACCATATAGGCGGCAACCCACTGAGCTCAGAAGAGGTTATCAGGGATCTGGGGACCCAGGTTGACAGTAACCTTTCGTTTGACACTCACGTTGCCAAAGTAGTTAGGAAGACCTTCTACATTGCCCACCTGATCATGAAGGGATTCACATCTAGATCAAGGGAAGTCATCATCCCACTGTACTCATCACTCATCAGACCAATGATTGAGTACAATGCCCCATTCGGAATGTATCTGACACGACACCTGCAGCAACTGGAAAGGCCCCAAAAATTCCTCACCAAAAGGATAAAGGGTCTCAAAAATATGTCCTATGCTGCCCGACTGAAGGAACTCCAGCTCTATTCAGTCGCCACTGCCTGCTCAGAGGTGACCTGTGCCTGACATACAGGGCCATGTCCAACCCAGAATTGATGAACATGCTTCATCTCAAAAAATCTAGATCCCTCAGAACTACAAGGGCGGGAGTTTTAAACCTTGACACGGTTATTAATAGGACGTGCTGGAGGGACAGATTCATCACCCAGAGACTCCCTATGCTGTGGAACAGAATCCCGGTACATGTAAGGCAGAGCACCTCGCTGGCTTTGTTCAAGAGAAATCTTGACCAATGGATGGGAGATCGCAAATATACCCCAGGGATTATCTCAGTGTCACTGCTTGACAGAGGCACAGCAAAATAATGGGCATAGTATCCTCCAAACTAAAGGGGTGGCGAAAGCCACAAAACTCTGGGCTAGGCTTATAAATGCCCTTGGGCAGATAGCCTAGTATGAACCTATGAACCTATATTGGAATACAAGGAACTTTTATGGCAGCTGAAATTAAGTGCCCATATCACCCCTGGACTAAACAAAAATGCATCTATAAGTGCAGTAGTTCAGTCAACAGCAGCTAAATTGTACTATTTTTATTTTATATTTACATACCCTTAAACATTTTTATTATTGTTTAAGCATTGCACTTTATTATTATCACCATTTATTACTTTTTATGTAAATTATTGTTAGGTTGATTTTAATATTTAAATTTATGCATAGCTTTAAAAAAATGACTATTTAAACATGAATTCATAGGTTATATAATTTAATTCTGATGAAGTCCCGGATGTTAAGGGGGCAAAAACACTAAGTTGAATTTGTAATAATTCTGGGATAAACCTTTTTTTTTTCTTTTACATTTCATTTGCCACTCGATTTAGTCACTGGCATCTTTTAGCTGTGGTCCTCACTGGATCATGGTGTTTATGGTTACTGGAGTTTGAATGCCCTTTTAAGGTTACCAATTATCAACGTCATTGATCCCAATGGCAGTGACGGCATGGGAAAATCCATCTAAGTGTGCACCAGCAGGCTGCTCACTGACCTCACTGGACTCAGCACAATGAAGAGGCAGATATAAATGGGGTTATGACAAATGTTCTCCATCTCCTCTAAAAGCAAAAGGGGTAGGGAAGAGAATCATCTCAACGTGAGCCTTCAGCATAGCTTTCAACAACTTTATATTAAATAGCCACACTCACTGAACAACATCTGTGAGAAGAGAAGGACTAAGACACCTAGAAGACATATGTCTACAAGGGGCAAATTTACCCTCGAAGCGAGAAGAGACACTTAGCCCACATAATCCTAGGTGGATGGTTCAACATAGCATTAGCCAAAATTATGGTAGACCAAAATCATGGTGAAGTTCCCCCTCCTCCTGTCTGGACATTAAAACTCTTTATGAGAATGGGCCCTTTCAGAAGAAATCATATTTTTAGGAGACTTGACCGTATCTCGGTTTTGTGTTAGTAGACTCCTTAGATCCCTAACCAGAAGTTTCTGCTAGGGATAAATCATCTTTTGCCATTAAACTTGTCACAATAAATTTGTTACTCCTATCATCAACAGTTCTCTAATCAAAGACTTTAAAAATACCACAAACTTCTTCCAAATATTGAGGTGGTGAGCATACAAGACTCAAACATGTGACTATCCTGGAAAAAATAAGTTATGTCTTACCATAACGTTCCATCTGTGTTGCAGATCTTTGTTCATTCATTACTATTAGGACCTTGGTTCTGTCCTTGGAACCGATACGGCCGTTTCCAGCTCGCGCCAGCCAAAAACTCTCAGCTAAGACCTACCCACGATGCCCCTCTCCTAGTTACTCCAGATCAAGTTTGTCCGCTCCTATATAACTGACGTAGTAAATAGAAAAAATAGTAGAAGGCTCTGTCTGAGCAAATACCCTAATCAGGAGTTCCTAAAGTCCACCAGGAGTCCAGGCAGGGGGAAGGAGGGGGAGGGGAGTAATGAATGAACAAAGATCTACAACACAGATGAAACGTTATGGTAAGACATAACTTCTTTATCTGATGTTGTAAATCTTTGTTCATTAATTACTATTAGGACCGAGTCCCCAGCTACTTGAGTCCTGGGTGGCCCTAAGGAAGGATATTCCTGAGCACCATAGAACCAAAAGATGCTTGGCCCCTGGAGGCCAAATCCCATTTGTAATGAGAAATAAAGGTATGATGTCTTGCCCAAGTGGCTGCTGCGCAGATATCATCCATAGAGGCTCTGGAATGAAATACTACAGAAGTAGCCACATATCTGGTAGAATGAGCACTTATTCTGGAAGGTAAGCATAGCTTATTCTGTTGGTAGATAAAGGTAATGACGTTTATAAGCTAGGAGGATAAAGTCACTTTGGAAACAGGTTTACCCAGTCTGGGTCCTGCAAAGACCACAAACAACTGATCTGTTTTCCTGAAAGATTTAGTCCTGTCCAAATAACAATGAAGCTGCAGATGCACATCAAGGGTGTGCAAAAGGTACTCCCCTCTGTTAGAATGCTGAAGGAAGAAAACCAGCAGGTCAATAGATTGGTTAATGGAAAATCCAGAAATGACCTTGGGCAAGAAAGAAGGGTCAGTATGAAGGGACACCCTATCCATGTAGAAAATCAAGTAAGGTCTCTTGACACTCAAGGCCTGCAGCTCAGATACTCTTCTCGCTGAGGTAAGTGCTACTAGAAGTAAGGTTTTCCATGACAAAAATTTTAAATCAAAGGGCTTGAAAGGAGGACCTGTGAGAGAGTCAAGTCCCAGGGTTCTAAGGGAGGTTTGACCGGAGGTTTAACATGTAATACTCCTTTCAAAAAAGTCTTGGGAAAGATCCAGGATCCATGGGCTGTGAATCAGATGAGGCCATAGAAATGGGAACCAGACTTGACAGGGTCAGTAGGGGGCAATGAGGATCACTTTGCTTCTCAACCTCTGAGCTTTCTGGAGAAATTTTGGAATGAGGGGGAAGTGGGGGAAAGGCATACAGAAGACCCGGGGGGCAATCGTGCTTTAGAGCACCCTCGGTGGTTCCCCCTGAGGGGGAATCAGGGCAAAGTAGCTTCTGCATTTGTAGTTTAGGGGGAAAGCAAACAGAATGCAGCAAGGCTTGCCTCAGCATTGGAAGATCCGATCCACCGTTACAGGGTTGAGGGACCACTCGTGAGGCATCAGGATGTTCCTGCTCAGATTGTCCACAATAAGGTTGGAACTCCCGGGAATGTGCGTTGCTATAAGAAAGCGGATGGAAGCTATCGTCCAGTGCCAAATCCTCATGGCTTCCCGACACAGGGGGCAAGACCTGATTCTGCCTTGCTTGTTGATATACCAAATGAGTGACATGTTGTCTGACTGAATTGCAATGGCCCAGAGGGTAGGGATGCATGGAACGCTTGCAACGCTAAGAGAACTGCCCTCAGTTCCAGGACACTTATGTGCAAATTGGCCTCCATGGGGGACCTGGTGCCTTGGACTGAGTTTCCCTAGAAATGCCCCCCCCCCCACCATAACAGGGAAGCGTCCGTGGTCACCATGGCCGTGGGCTGGGGAAGACAGAACGTTTGACACCAAAGACTTGTTTGTGGATTCATCCACCATAGCATTTCTTCCTTGCAACGGTTTATAAGATGTATCATGTGGTCGAGTGGGTGAGTTAGAAATGACCACTGTACGGAAAGGAGCCACTGCAGGATTCTCATGTGCAGTCTTGCCAGTAGTACAAACATAATGGCAGCTGCCATGGCAGTACAAGACGTACTAAGAGTTTCAGTACAAGACGTGCTGGTACATAGGTTTGAGGAAGAAGGGCTTGGATTTGGTGTCTTATTTTCGAAAGCCTGTGAGGGGGGAGAGAAGCTTGACAGGATGCTGTGTCGAAGACCGCTCCAATAAATTTCAGTGTCTTCGTTGGGACATTTGAGATTTATCCTTGTTGATTGTAATCCCCAAGCGGAGAGCGGGACCTTGAGTGTAAGAGAGGCTGCAGACTACGAGATTCCTGGTCAGAGCGATAAGGAGCCAATCGTCTAGACAGGGAAACACCTGGAATCCTTGTAGTTGAAGATGAGCTACCACAACTGCCATGCATCTGGTGAACACTCGGGGGGGGCTGTCGAGAGACCAAATGGCAGTGCCCTGAACTGGTAGTGGTTGGCTCCCAGCCGGAAGCGGAGAAACCTCCGGGAGCGGTGATCCATCTTTATGTGGTAGTACGAGTCCTGGAGGTCTATAGAGCACATCCAGTTGTCCCTCCCTAGGAAGGGAAGAATGGACTGTACCGTGACCATCCGGAATATTTGAGGTTTGATAAATTTGTTCAATAGGCTGAGATCCAGGATTGGTTTTCAGTCCCCTGTCTTTTTTGGCACTAAAAAGAACCTAGAGTAAAACTCGGGTCCTGTCTGGTCTGGTGGGAATGGTTGGAGAACTCTTTTTCTTAGCAGCTTTTCTATTTCTAAGGTTGCTAATTCCCTCTGATTGGGTGGTACATCGGGGATTCGTTTGACGGGTCTGGGAATTAAACTGAATGGCATTTGGTAGCCTCTGGATATAACATCGGCAGTAATAAGATGCCAAGCTGGTAGGTGTAGAGAAAAATGACCCCCGACTGCTTCCAGAGGAAAGCAATCAGGCCGCTGCTCAGGAGCGCTGGTAGGGTCTGCCGGAGAAAGAATCTCTAGCACCCTGGTTACGCGGTCCCCCCTACCCAAAAGGGGCATCTTCCATATGAGTTTCCCCCTCTGCCCCAGGGGGATTGTTCACCACGAGTGTCACGAAAAGATCCTTAGGATTTCTTGAACCACATTTTTCCTCCCTTCTGGTTCCTAGAGTAGGACCTCTGGGGGTTGGAAAAGCATATGCCCACAGCAGACAAGGTCTTTCTGTCTTTCTCACTACGTGCAAGTGTGTCTCGTACTTTGAGTCCAAAAAGTGCAGATTCGTCGACAGGTGCATTGACGAAGGAAGACTTAAAGGGGTCTGCAAAGTCACACAACTGCATCCAAGCATTACGTCTCATGACAATGCCGGATGCGGCACCTCGAGCTGCCCCCTCGGTGGTGTGAGATATCAAACACAGGATTCAAGGTTAGCTAGCTATGAGGCGACAGTATCACGCACCTCAGACAGTACTCCCACCAAAGAAGAAGACATTTCAGAAATTAGGTCTCTTTGAAGGCGAGTAAAGTGTGCCGGATAGTTCAGCGACTGAATGGCAAAGGTCGCTGAAGCATAGGTCCGCTTCCCTAGTCTATCCATGGTCCGAGACTCTCTGTTTGGAGGATGGACAGTGGAACTATCTTCTGCCAGTTCCTTCTTGGTGGCCATCGCCATGGCCATAGAATCAACAGTCAACTGCTTGGACTAGCAGGGCTGGCCTTCAGGTGTAGATAAAATTGTCTGGACTCCAGGGGACAGGGTCTATGTTGTCCGGGGTCTTCAAGGCACGCTGCACAATGAGTTTAACAAGATCATCTGCTGGTGGGGTCACCCAGGAAGTAGATGGCCAGGCACGGAAGGCCTGCAAGAACACAGATTCCTCACAAGAAAGGTTAGAGGACTTCCAGTCTCCCCGTTGCTTGAGGATTTCGAGAATGTCTCTGAATGAGACGTCATCTGGGGGAGACCTTGGGGACCCTTCCTCCTCATCACAATAAGTGTCTTGGGTGATAAATTCCTCTGGGGAATAAAGGTGCTTCCTCTTGCACCATTTCTTCCGGGGTGGCTCCCCAGTGGGATCTTCTGAGGAGGACTCTGGAGAAAGGGTTCCCTTCAAAGGGGGTCCCAAAACAGAGGGTTGCGAGAGGTGCATGCTGGGGAGGGGGTTTTGATACTGATGTCATTGGTGCTGACTGTGAGCCTTTCGAGTGAAGGACCCCCTCCATCACCTGGACAGCAGGCCCACCCAAGGAGGGATGGGAGCCCGGAACCAGGAAGGACAATCTTGGAACCGGGGTCACACCCCACCTCGAGGAGCCCACCTCCAGGTGAGGAGCTCCGAGAGGACTGGAAGCCATCGGAGCCATGGACATAGATGGCAAAATGAGAAAATAGCCGTCGGGCTAGGTACCAAGGTAAGGACGGTCCAAGCACTGCTCTGAGAGAGCATCGGCTCCACTGGAGCTGATGCAGCAAGGGTGGTCGGTGCCGACAGGGAAAAAACTGCTGTCGGAGCAAAGACAGTGTGCACCAGAATGGACATCAGTACCGGGATCTCTGGGATTTGGGTAGAGGATGGAGGAGGATAAACAGGGGAAGATGTAGTAAAAGATTCCGAGCCAAGAGGGAAGGAAGGTCTAGCTGGAATGGCCAGTCCCATAGCTGCCAGAAGATGGTCCACAACTTGCATTAGATCTAATTCAGAAAAACTCCTAGTGGATCTAAAGGAGGTTGCTGAAGGAGAATCAGGTCTTTCTACAAAGGGGCTAAACCTCTGCCCCAAAAAAGGTTGTAAGTTGGAGAGTATCTTGTCCTTGGCAGATATTCGAGTTTTGGAGCCGAAGAAACTGTCAGCACTGTGGCCGGGGATAGTGCCGAAGCAGGTACAGTCATTGGAGCCAATGTCGGATCCAAGGACGGCACCGAAGTCAGTGGTGCCGAGGTTGGAACCGAAATAGGGGTGAATATCATGGACAGCACCGAGGGAGAAAATACAGAGCCTGGTGCCGAAGAGGTCTGCGCTGAGGGTGCTGGCGAAGCACAGAGCAGACTCGGTTCCGTAACTGATGGGAGATGCAGGAACTGAGTGACTCCATTTTTCCTAATGTTTTTTGGTCTTTGGAGGGGGTGAGAACTCCGACCCAGATAGAGTCTCCGAAAAAGGTGTCTTGATTAAACCTTTTAAAATAAATTTATTTTTTCGCTCTGCTAGTGTACAATTAATAAAACTAGCACAAATGTCACAGTCAGCTTTAATATGATCCACGCCCAAACAGTAGACACAACGAGCATGTGCATCCGAGTCAGGCATCTTACGCCCACACTTGTCAGACTGTTTAAGTCTCAACTTAGCTTTGTCTGACACAGTAAGGCAACAAGGCTATCCTATAGAAAAAACAGAATAAGGGAGAGAAAAGGTAAGAGAATACCAACAATAGTATTTAAAAAATACCACGAGTGGAAAGGAACGGCCTGTCAAAGGCAGGAGAGAGGGACAGTACCAATAATGGTAGAAATTAAATTACCAAGATAAAGGGTAGGGAGTAGAATTAGGTTATAGGCGACAGTAAGAAAAGGCTAAATTGACTAAAAAATAAACAATTTTTAAGAGAAACTGTCTTAAAAATAATTTTCTACTTAGCTTTGAGAGAAATGGCTACCACGTCTGACTAGGAACGTGACAAAGGAGATCTGGAGTAACTAGGAGAGAGGCATTATGGGTAAGTCTTCGCTGAGAGTTTTTGGCTGACGTGAGCTTGGAAATGGCCGTATCGGTTCCAAGGATGGACCCGAGGTTCTAATAGTAATTAATGAACAAAGATTTAAAACATCAGATGAGATTTTATGTCTGTAAGGCTTACGCTTTTTAAATACAGCTGATTCTTCTAGCATCGGAAATTGTGAAACTGACAAAGAACACAAATTTTAAGCAAAATAGTCACTGTAAAGTACGAACCAATGTACATTTGCAAGAATAAAACTAAAATGTACAGCATTAATAGCTGAATACACTTTTATCATGAACAGGGATGGAATTGGGCCCAAATAAGAATATAACAATACACAGCAGTAACGACTCTCCCTCCCTTCTTGTGACAGCTGATTAGCTAAGCATATCCTGACAGGGAAGCCTTCAGCTATTAGAGGGTCTGTTCAGGCCTTTTCGCTTTCACAAAGGACAGAAAAGTACCTGAAGCCAGAATCGTATAGCAAGAGTAAATTCACAGCCACCTGCAATACCACATAAAAACCAAATCCAGCAACAACTGAATTAAAGAGGTTGAAGCCCACCTCAACTATGCACAGTCTGGGGGATAGTGGGTGGGTGCTGCCAATGGAGCAGTGAGGAATACGAACATCTACTGTTAAATGCAAGTAGGACTTATGCAAATGTACTGTGTTCATCATTCCCACTGTCTCAATGGAATTTTGGATATATTACCCTACCTGGGAGGGGACAGGACAAGGATCCAGAAGGCTCAGAAGAATGGTCCTAGTAAAGCCTGCTCCAGACCTTGAAAACGAATGTAGGTGGTAGTGCTTTGTGAAGGCATGACCAGAGGATCACATTGCTGCCTCCAGTATGCTTTTAGAGCCCACCCCATTCCAGTATGCCATCAAAGAGGATAATGTCTTAGTCAAGTGAGACTTAACCTTGCCTGGAAGGAATTTACCATGGTGGGAGTAACAAAAAACAATAGCAAAGGATAACTACTGTGCAACAGTTTGCTTACAGACAGGTGTTCCCCACGTCTGGATCAAGTTCTCAAGCTTCCACTCATGTCTATTGAGGATCTGCCAAGTCTGCCACTGTGTTTCGCTCTAACAGAATATACAAGGCCTGAATTATCAGAGAGTACTGTACAGCCAGTTCCCAGGCTGACAAAGAGCGCCTGACCTTGTATCCAACTAGCTTGTCTAGGTACTGTATCACAGTAGTGTTGTCTGTGACCACTAGAACAGGACCCAAAGTTGTCCATAAGTGGTGAAGAACTTTTAAGGCATGAATCCCTGTCAACATCTCATTTACGTTTATGTACTTTGGCGTGTCCTGTGGGCTTCAAAAGCTTTGCACTTTAACTGCCATGGATACTGCTCCTCACACAAACAGTCTGTCTGGACAGATTGGTCTGAGGTCTAAAGAAGGAAAGAGAGTCTTTTATTCACAGACAGTTGATCCCTTCATCACTGCAGTTCCTGTTTCTCCAATCCCAATACTTCTACCTGGAAATCCAAGGGATGAAAGTACTGAGAACAATTCAAGTACCACTGGGATTTTGGTCATGCGTAGTCTGGCTAGTGGTATCATGAGTCTTTGCATTCTGTTAAAAAACAATGAATTATCCATGTGTATTCTGGAGATTTTCTCCCTGGGCCTCAGCTTAAAACTGGTACATTATGACCCAGTCAGATTTTCCTGGCAAACAAATGTCAAATAAATTATCGATGCCATGAATCCTAGAATTTTAAGGAAATTTCTTGCTAAGGCCACAAACAGAAGAAAGAAATCTCTCTGATAAGTCAGAACTTTGTATTCTGGGAAGAAAGCTGTCCTTTTTTACTGTATCTATTAAACACCCCAAGAAAACAATTCATTGAGAGGGTGTGAGGAAGGACATTTCATTTCTAGCCCATGTGGGAGCAGAGGGATGCAACTTTGTCTAAGGACTCCAAACACCTGGATGCAGAATATGCACAAATCAGCAAATCATCTAACTAAGGAAAAATGTAGATGCCCAAGGTTCTGCAATAGGTAACAACTGGGTCAGGCACTTTATAAGCACATGAGGTGCAGTAGATAGTTAAAAACAGTAATGCAGAAAACTGATAATGTAAACCAGATACTGCAAATCTCAAAAAGTTCCTTAAATTGGGAGCAAAAGGATAAGCATTTTTGAGATCTAGAGTCGCCATAAAACAGTGGTCTGGAAGCAGTGCTAGGACTGACTGTAAGAAGAGCATTTTGAATACCACAACATTTGCAAAGGTGATTAGACAGGTCTCCAGAAGTGCTCCTTTTTTGATACAAAAAAAATTCAGGAGTAAAATCCTTTGATTTTGTGTATTGCAGGCGCTGGTTCTATGACCCCTGTTTCTGTCATGTGATGCAGCACTGGATGAGAGAGCTTTGTCTGGTCTGCTGGGTGTGGGGAAATCCTCCTTGAAAGGGGGGGGGGGTTCTAAACACTACCAAGTGTACCTTCTCCAAATTGTTCTCAGAACTCATTTGTCTGAAACTACTTGCAGCCAGGCTGTGGGGTTGATAGTGCACCTAGGAGGAGGGGAAACAGAATGGTGGGGGGGGGGGGGTCTGTGAGTCAGCATAGTCATTCCTTTGGGAGGATTGATTCTCTCTCAGAAAGGAGCCCCTCTTATTTGGTTCTGAAGAATTATTCTTCTACCATTCCTTTCGTATCTCTGACTTTTGTTAGCCTGGAATTTCCATTTGTTCTGCCCCATGAAGTAAAAAGAAGACTCCTTGTAAGTGAAGAAGTTAGGTAAATGAAATAGCCCAGATACCCTATACATTAATTTGCCTCTACTGACCCACTGTTTGAGAATCAGTGTAACACAAAGCCTAACCCCAAAATGAGATCTTAAAGGTACATTCATAATTCCAGCTTTTAAATCATCAGAGAAGTTCTGGTTATGTAACTAACCACCCCTTCTTAATACTACAGAAGCAGCAGCATTTCTCGAGACCGTATCTGCACATTCAAACCCACCTCTCAAAGCATGTTCTGAGACCAGAGTCAAATCAGAAAAGACTTGTTCTGCAGGTAAGGATACAGCAAAATCATCCAAACTGTATGCACAATGTAAAATACAATTTTACATAGTTATGCTTCTCAAGGCTAGGCTATTTGACACATTCTTTTGCCTTGAAGATCTAACCACTTTTCCTTTTTATCAGAAGGATTGGATTAGATAAATCCAAGGACGGTTTATTTGAACATGAGGATGTGGAGACTGCAGCTGGCTCAGCAGTCAAATGAAAAAGGAGGCCCGTCACTTCCCAGGCGACCCTATTTTTTTTTCTCTGAGCGTTTTTAGGGACTGCTGGAAAAGACACTGGTTTTGTGCAGGTATCTCTATAATCATCTTACAAGGCCAGTAAGAGAGTAGGGACAGCCACAGAATTGGGCATCTTGTCCTCTATAAGATCATATACCCTGTCTAGCTCGGGGGTAGTTCCCAACTGTTCCAAGCAAGAAATGACTAAATATAGCAATCTAGGGAAAAGTGAACACTTGTTTGGACTTGAGCTCAGATTCAGCTTCCAGAGTATCAGAGTGTCCGGACTCAGTGTCAACTAGGACTTCACCATTGTCCTCAGATTCCTCCTCATTCTCTGAGACAGAATGGACTCTAGCCAGATTAGTATTACAGCCATGTATGAGAACACAACCACTAGAATTAGCCGTCTACAGATCACTCTTAGCCAAGGAAACCACATCAGACTTAAAAAGAGCCATGCATGATTATCAGCTGTATGACCAAGCTTTTCTTTCTTGTCCTTATGAACTGCACTACCAGATAAAATACATGAGGTCAGAATATTAAGTTTGACAAGGGGTCTGTTACCCCAGGCTACTGCTGCACCTAAAGGGTGTGACTTACCCATATCTGCACCAGCTACTGGAACAGCCCACGAGGATGTGTTTAATGCCTGTTCCACAATGGCTGGCAAAGTTACACTACAGGGAGATGAGGAAAAATGTAAGTGATCTGTGGGGCAAGCAGTGGCCTGGACAGAATAACCAAGTAAAGGCTGAGGCATATTTTTACTTTTTTTTTTTTTTTTTTTTTTTTTTAAGGGCAACCAGATTTGACTGTGGGAGACAGAGTTAGGATTGATCAAATCAAGGGACATAACATCAGCCAGAATAATTAACTGACAATACTGGATA
>NC_056750.1:36423175-36570675 GCF_019279795.1 Protopterus annectens
CCCCTATTAAAACTGGATATGGCTAATAAATACAGCTTTAATTAAAAAAGCAGCTTAGCTTGAAATCCAAATTTTTTTATAAACAACGCAGAACAGTGGCATTATTGACTGACTAAATATAAACCCTTAGGATAGTAAACTGGCTTACTAACATAGTATATGGGGCACCCTCTCATTTAAGAGTCATTACTAGTAGAATCAACTCTGGGGCTGCTTCTGTTTTGTATTTACTTATCTGATGTCAAATCTGACATCATGGGTCTGTATCTGACCACATCTGCAGATAACTGAAAACTTGGAGCCATCATAAACTTCATTGGCCTCACAGATTCTAAGTGAGCCTGACCTGTACAAACAACTAGTGCTCGGACCACAGTCTAAAACTAAATGGCAGGAAATGTATTATGTCCTTTGGGAAACATAAGCAATCATGTACCTACCACTTGGATGACAGACCACCTAAAACTGACACAGTCATTAGGGAACAAGGGACTTCTGTAAATAACAATCTCTTCTTTGACCAGCATGCATTTACTGTTGTCAGGATATCCTCTGACCTAGCCCTAACCCAGCTGATTTTATTTAACATTTGTTTACCAGGAAAGTCGGACATGGAGGAAAGCCAATGTTTAGCGGAGGCCTGGGGAGAAATGCTCCAGATGCATGTCTTTGTACTGTGGTAGGAAACCAGAGCACCTGGAGGAAACCCACACAAATGCAGGGAGGACATGCAGACTCTACAAAGAAGGCACCCCAGCTGAAAATCGAACCGGAGAACCTCTTGCTGTGTGGCGACAACGCTACCACTGCACCACTGTGCTGTTATGATCAACAGGAATATATCTTCTGGGTTGAAGGAAGCCGTTATCCCTCTCTAATCTTCCCTCATCAGACCCATAACAGAATATAAAGGTGGTGGATTAGTGAAGGAGGTCCTGAATGGTTTCAGGTAGAGACAGATCTTCACAAGAATAAAACAATCATGCGGGGGGGGGCTGATAATGAATTTTGCTTTCCCCTGCTTGGTTTTCTGGATGGACTTCAGAATAAGGAGAAATGAGGCAAAATAATAGAAGAGCACCGATGGCTATTCCTGGACTACAGCATCCTTAGCCATACGTCTTTGTACAAGGACAAGAGAGAAATTACCACTGCATGCAATGTTAGCTGAGGAGTAAATTGATCACAATAAGGCTTGCCCCAATAACAAAATAAAGGTTTCAAGACTGACAAACTATTCATGGGGCATCAGAGTAAAGCAGCTGAGCCCGTCTACCAAGAAATATGGGCATTTTTCAGAAAGAGATGATATGAAATTAAATAGGCCATTCCACAGTCCCTCAGCACGCCAACAAAAGAAAGGGCTGCATCTCAGCACCCCCAGCAAAAGGCAGGTATGCATCTCAGCACCCCAGCAAAAGGTAGGAATGCATCTCCGCACCCTAGCAAAAGGTAGGAATGCATCTCCGCACCCCAGCAAACGGCAGGAATGCGTCTCTGCACCCAGGCAAAAGGCAGGAATGTATCCTTTCTTTCCCTTCTTAATGATGTACTACATCACAGCCATGTTATTTACAGCTTAGCTTCTGCCTGTGAATAAAGCCTTGGACAGTCTGCCTAAACAATGCCCCCCCCCCCAACACGTACACTAGACAACACAGATATTTGTGGTGAATGTCACACAAGGGCTGGGGTAAATCGGCTGCCAACAGATAAGCCACAACCACCAATCCAGGTGATTTTTCCATACCCAAGATATTTTTTAAGGGTGGATATGGGGACCATACACTGGGACTAACAGACCTTAAGGGTCCACTACAGAACCGCCATGTCTGACAAATGGGACCATAAAAACTGTTGCCGTCATAAGGTTTACAGTTCTGAGACAAAGTACAGCTGAAACTTAACTAATTGCATTCTACAAGAGTATAGTCATTATGAAAGCAGAATGTGGTATCCTGTAACAGTATACTCATCTTTACAGCAGACTGTCCCTGTACTCCTGAAACAAGTACACGCGACACTGCTTTCAAAGTCTAATTTCTGAAGTCCTCGTAAAGGTATATGCCTACATACATACATAAAACTTGGACCTCTACAAGGTGACATTATTTCCTAAGCATGACAATGAAATGGTCAGCATGGAATGTCTACAGCTCGAGTTAAGGAATGCTGTCAAACAGTTATAAAAAATAGGACATATTTCCTTGTTTACATTAATGCAACAATAGAGTGTGATACTGTCATGTTGGGGGTGGTGTATTCATAGTGGGAGTTAGAAAAATATGATGGGTAATGTACAGAAATTCTGAGATATAAAATGCTCTTTTGGTAAGCAGTTTTGACTATTGCCTATATTTTCATAACAGCATTACTTTCATAAAAGCTGTTTGACGTACAGGTGAACAGATGGTGCCACATTATACAAAACATTAAGGCTCACAGTGTTGCTACTGATACCTGCTATCAGTCACAAATGACTTTATAGATCAATACTATTTTAAAATAGTGTGAAAGTATTATATATGTAATTTTCACAGCCTTGGCAATATCACAAAAGAGCAGCATGCTATCCCTTCTTGTCCTGCATCATTGGAAAGCTCTTGAACATGTGAACAATTCTCTCTCTGATATTTTAGATGTAGCAAACTTACATATATAACCCCTTTTTTTTGTATTTTTGGCAAACAAAATACAGTTTTTCTTTCATAAATATGCAGCATAGAAATCAGCATCTACAGACAAACCTGAGACGCTAATGCCAGTGTATCGCTCATTGTCAAACAACTATGACATTCTACATGTTTTAACTCTCACCATTTATCAGACATTATAAATCTAATGAAATATATTTTCAGTAAAATATTTCGGAAAAAAGCTCTAAGAAATCCAGTGGTTTTCTGTCTTAGAAGACCTCAGGAAGCGAAGGTGTTAATGCCTTCTGCTGTTCAGGATTAAATGTGTTAATGGGATGGTATTAGAGTCCATAAATGTTGCTGAAGAATTGATGCACTGTCTTGAGGATGGGCCACTCTGTTAAAGCACTCAAGTGGCACCCAATAAAGCTCAGTGACTGCAATGGCTCCTTCTAGGGCTTTGTGGGTTCACTGTGATCCCAAAAGACTGGAACAAATTAAGGACACTATTGCTTCCATCAATAGTGCTTCCTGACTAGGTCTGCTAGAAGCTAATCTTCCAAGTAAAGAAATATCTTAGGTTCATAGGTAGGTACTAGGCCATCGACCCTGGGGCCTATACAAGCCCAGCCAAAAAGATACCCTGGCTTTTGCCACCCAAGAAAATTATTTTCCGGTACCACTGTTGAGCACAGCCACACAAGTGATCCCCGGGGTGAATTTCCTATTTCCCATCCAATCAAGATTTTTCTTGAAGAGTGCTAATGAGGAGCTCTGTTCGATATAGATAGGTAGTTTATTTATTCCAGAGTATGGGAAGTCTCTGGGACAGGAATCTATCCCTCCAGCATGTTCTGTTTATTGTGGTGACAAGGTTTAGGTCCCCAGAATGTGTAGCTCGGAGGGATTCGGATTTCTTTAAGTGGAGCATGTCCAACAGCTCTGGGTTTGACATAGCTTTGTATGTTAGGCAGAGATCACCTCTGACTAGGCGATATGCGACGGAGTAAAGCTGGAGTTTTATGAGACAGTCTGCATAGGGCATCTGTTTGAGGCCGGTAATCCTCTTTGTGAGGTATTTCTGCAGGCTTTCCAGTTGTTGTAGATGTCTTGTGAGGTACATACCTAAAGGGGTGTTGTACTCTATAATGGTTCTAAAGAGTGATGAGTGGAGGGGAACAATAACTTTTTTTCTGCATGAGAAACCTTTTGATGAGGTGTGCCACATAGGATTTCCTGACTACTGTGGCGATGTGATTACTACTGTCCACCTGTGTCCCAAGGTCTCTTATCACACTTTCGGTGTTAAGTATACTCCCGCCTATGTTGTAGTTTTTACCAAAAGGGATGACAATGCACTTTTTGGCATTCAGCTTGAGACCATGGCTTTGATACCAGGCATCTGTCTCAGTGAGGCCCTTTTGTAGGATGTCCACATCGTTAGGAGTTTCGATTATGGCTCCTAGTTTGCAGTCATCTATGAACTTCATTAGCCAAAGACCTTCTGTGTTAGCCTGTACTTCAGAGAAGTAGATAGCAAACAGGAAAGGACCTCTGACTGAACCCTGTGGTACTCCACTTGTCACTGGTCTGAAGTCGGATTTGGAGTCTGCTACTTTCACAGTGTGGGTTCTGTCAGTGAGCCAGTTGGCAACCCATCTTGTGACATAGGGATTTATACCTAGTTTAGTGAGTTTATCTATAAATCCAGAGTGGGGGATGGTGTCAAAAGCCTTGGCAAGATCTAGATAGGCTGTGTGAACCACCTTACCCTTGTCTACGGCTTTGGTGACTGCTTCAAAGAAGTCTATCAGATTTAGGAGACATGATCTGCCTTTTACAAACCCGAACTGGGTGAGGTCCAGAGTTTGGAGGTTACCAATGTCTTTGTTTATAAGTTCCATAATGATACGTTCCATGGCTTTGCAGACCAGACTCGTCAGGCTAATGGGGCAGTTGTTCCCAGGATCCGTGGTGACTGCCCCCTTGTGGAGTGGGATAACCGTTGCTGTGCACCCTTCAGCAGGCACAAAGCCTGAGGTGAGGCTATGATTGAACATGGTACTTAGGTGGGGTGCCAGTTCATTCTGTAGTTCGTGTAGAATGCAGCCTGGGATGTTGACTGGTCCCATGGATGCTGTGTTCTTGGCTTTGGAGAGTGTGGTTTTTACCTGTGCAGTCGTGACTACAGGAACTTTGCATTCTTCTGATATAAAGATGGGCTCTTTAGGGGGTGAGAGGGGGTAAAGTTAGCACTGAACCTATCTCCTAGGATGTTGGCAATATCAGTTGGTTCTGTATATTTAGTGCCGTTGTGCTGTAACTCAAGAGCAGATCTGAGAGTTGCCATTGAGATTCTTGACATAGCTATAGAATGTTTTGTGGTTGTCTATAAAATCAGTGGCGAGTTTGTTTTCGTAACTAGCTTTGGAGGATTTTATCAGGGATCGCAGGTTCTTACTGAGGCTGACCAGGGAGCTCCTCCACTCATGGGATTTAACTCTCTTTTGCAACAGTTTCTTCCTTCTGTTGTACAGTTTGTTTATGGCAGGGGACCACCAGATTGGCTTCCTTTTTATGGAGGATAGCGTCTTAGTTCTGTTTGGGATAGCACAATCCATGCACTCATGTAAGTGCTTATAAAGTGCAATTGTGTAGGATTCAGTAGTCGTAACTGTATTGTCCATCTGCATGGGTGTCATGAAGTTCACCACTTCTGTCTTAAGAAGCATGAAGTTGGCTTTGGAGAATTTTTTTTACCATGGTTTCCTTAATGGGGGTGGGGGCAGGATGTGGATATCTAGGGTAATTAACTTATGGTCAGATCAGACCAATGAGACGTTGACTTCAGGTGTGGAACACCAGTCACTCATGTTGGTAATGACTAGATCTAGGATATTGTTGCCCCTGGTGGGGGAGTGGATAAGTTGATCCAGAGCATTGGGGTTTATGAATTCCAGAAAGCGTTGAGTGAAGGAGTTGGTATATGAGCAGTTTTTCCCAGTTAATGGTGGGGTAGTTGAAATCGCCCATTATTAGGGTGTTTGGTTGAACCCTAATATTTTGCCCAGATTTAGTTGCACTTGGATAACCTTGGCTGCATTATGCTGAGCAACTAGCCTGGAGGTGTGGATATCTTTAATGAATATGGACACACCTCCGCCTTTGGTGTTCCGGTCCAGGTTACATGGCCAAAAAGTGTGGTATGGGTTATAGCCTGGTACTACAGGGGTGCTCTCTGGAGCCTTGAACCAGGTCTCAGTCACTGCACAGATATCAATGTTCTCCATTTTAAGAAGTGCCTCGAGTGAGTGCATTTTGAGATTTAGACTTCTAGCACTGAGTAGCATCACCCCCAGTTTTTGCTTGCCTGTTCCTGTTACGGTGGTGAATTTGTCTTTTGAACCTTGCCTAAAAAATGCACTATAGGGGCGGCAAGAACCTTAGCCAGCATCCGGAATCCCAGGGGTGACAGGTGCAGGCCATCTCTGGCAAAGCATCGTGGTCTGTCGACCATGTCATCCAAGGCAGACAGATAATGGATCCCTTTAGAATGGCACCAGAAGCTTAACCAATTGTTGAAATCACTCATTTTGTCCTTGTACTGCGGCATCATTCTGGGTGATGGCAGAATGCTACTCAGGGCTAGGGTCATACCTGCCTGGGGCTACAAGATCAGAGAGCTCTTCCATGTCTCTTTTCGTGTAGTCCAGGGAGGTACGTCTCAGGTCGTTCACACCAACATGGACAATGACAGAGTCATATTTGTACTTGTTGTGGAGTGACCTGGTGCGTGGGTTATGTGGCGGATCCTGGCACCAGACAGGTAGCTGACAGTAACCTTCTCCTTGTTTAGCCTGGTGAGTGGGACATCAGTGTGCCTGACTATAGAGTCACCTATGACTAGTGTGTTGGGTACGTTGTTTTGCCTTATTGGCTGTGGTTGAGTGGCACACTAAGTCTGAGGGCTATGTGTCATTTGGGTTGTGTTGGGGGGTGGAGGTTGCTTGCATTTCTGCTTTGGAGGTCTCTGTTGCTTGAGCAGATTATTATTGAGAGCCTCCATGAATGCTTTTGTGTTTCTACATGTGGATTTTGGTGGTGTAGATTTAGTGAGACTATGTGATGAGTGTGGTGTGGTGCAAGTGTTTACCTTCTCCTCTTGACTGTCAAGTTCAGTCTTGATTGGAGAGAGCTTTACCTCCAGTGTGGCTAGATAAGTGCATCTCTCACAGGATGTAGTGTTGGGTGGTAGGAGGAGAGGGTTGTCTGTGTACGAGGCAAAAGGTTATTTGCTAGTGCAGAAGTGCATTTGGTAAACACTCTCAGGGCTGTCACGAGAACAAATGGCAGTACCTGAAATTAGAACGTATTGGCTCCCACCCAGCAAAATAACAGCCTACTAGACTCAGTGACAAATTTTCTGTGCAAATAATCATCTTAGAGCTCCAGAAAACATGACCAGCCCCCCCTTGAAAGTTAAGAAAGGATGGACTGCACCATAACCATCCAAAATTTTACCTTTGAACTGAATATGTTTAATCTGCTGAAATCCAGTATTGGTTTCAGGAGCTTTGTTTTCTTCAAAACCATAAAGAACCTTCAGTAAATCTCTGAACCTTTTTGTTCTGGTGGGATCTCTTGGATAGCTCTCGTTAAGCAGGTTTTAGAACTCACTTTGGCCACATCCTCTCAACAGAGTGGGACATCTGAAAGAGGAAGGGATGCTAGTTTGGACAGAGTCAAAGGGTGTTGTATAGCCTCTACATATGATCACATTTATCCACTTATACTATATGATGGTGAACCAAGCAGCCAAGTGGACAGACGCACAATCTTAGGTTAATTCCAGAGTAGTACCTCCCCCAAAAGGAGGACTGCAGAATTCCTGGTTTTACCGATTCCTTGTGACACTTCAGCAGCAGCCATTCATGGAAAGCATGATGACCACGCTGACCTCTGTCATGTATTCCTGGAAATCCCACTGTTGATATTTTCTGGTCACTCCCCTGGGTCTAAGAGACTGCTGCGAGTATTTTGCCTACTTGTTCACTCTTTTTCAGTTTCCCTTTAACCTTGGGATGGAAGAAATAAATCCAGCAGGAAGAGACCCTGGAGAATGATATCTTGAAGTTGTTAGCAAAATCTCAATGGTTGAGTCAGGCATCGATGACTGCCACAGTTAATGCCTGCAATACAAGCTCCATACGCATGTTACAGTGCTCTGACTTCTGTAATGCACAGCTCTTTTGTCAGCCAACTCACACTGGAACCTAAATCATGTAGCATGTGTAGCTTAGCACCCTGAAAGAAAAAGTAGTGAATGCATAAATCCTCTCTCCATAATCATCCTTGACTCTTCATCTAAGAACAGACTGACTCTGGACTGTTGGGTTCTCTTTTTAGGACCACACCCAGCGCTATATAGTCAGCTAGCAAGGTTTTCTTCACACATTCGTAATCCTTGGCAAACAGAGAATCTTGTTTGATCTCTTTGGGATGATAGACACCAGTTCGGATGCTTGCCATGCCTTCTGCTTTACCAAAATAGTCATTATATCTGTGGGGTGGAGGCCATTCAAGTAGTTGCCTGGGTTGAAGAGGCAGCTTTCTGTGAGATTTCAGCTAAAGAGATGGTTTCAAGGGCCATGCTCTCCATTTACACATTATTAGGAGGGGATGCTGGGGACTGGTCTCCAACAGCCATATCAGTCCCTTCGTCCAGGGTGGGAGGACTCGTCCAGAGAGCTGATGTACTTCCTCTTGCTAGCCCTTTTCTTCATTATATTTAGTGGGGAAGAATCCAAGGACAAAAGGAGAATGAGACTTTGACACATGGTGTCAGTCTCCAGGCTGGCCCTCCGTTCCTCTCGTCTCTTTTGTGAGAATGTGGAGGGGCCAATGCAAGCTTTTTGGGACAGCTCGCTTAGTATATGTTGCACTAATGCTTTTTCCATCTGCTATGATCTGGATGCAGGAGCACAGATTATCCAGTCCATAAATGTCAAAGCTGAGGAACTGAAAGCCAAATCTCTTGTCCTTGATGTCAGTATCTCTGTGTTGGTGGCGTCAGGCCGCCCAAGAGGTCAAAAGCTTCGGGCCCTAGGAAACAATAAGACCAGAGAGGCCAAAGGCTTCAGGTCCTAGTAAACACTATCAATGGTACCATCAGTGCTAAAGGCCTAGCTGATATCAAGATGGGAAAGAATTACTGAAGTCTCTTTAGTCATTCCTAAAGCCAGAAGGGGAAGCCAGAACACCCATCTCCATCCTTTACTAAAGCCCTCATTATCTTCCCTCAACCCACCCTGACGTGCACAGAAATGTTGTGGAGACAATGTGTGGAATGGATGAAGAGGGCAAAGTGAGGTGTGAATGATGACAATCGGAGACAGTTAGGCTTGGAGATAAATGATACATTATTTTGCCATATTCTACAAGCAGAGTCACAAGTCACTAAAACTTCAGCTGCAGCTGTACACTTTGATTTTCTCCAGGAGAAACAGCCGAGTAAGTTCTATCCTTAGGCTTACCCGAGACAACAACTTAAAGAATCATCAACCAATACGGGTCTTTTGACAGAGATACAAAAGCACCTAGCAAAAGGAGTAGAAGCCAAAGTATCCATTCCCTTTTTTCCTCATCTTTCCTTTATGCTTTTTCCTTCACAAAAGAGGGACGAGGAAGCAACCTTAAGGATTAATTTATTTCTCTTTGTGAAAATGCTCTGTTATAAGCTGCTGCAAAAAAAATACTTTGTTCATCCAAATGAAAAGCAACTAAACACACAAAATGCACACACTTGCCTAGTTTAGGTGCTTCAAACCATAACTAGACCATTTCTTAAGACTGCCATTGTTTGTCCAAGACAATGCAACTTGTATGAAGCTAAACAACAGTAGCAAACTTTTAAATGACAGTGTAGAATGGACAAAGAATGCAACAATGAAGTAGTCTACAAAATCGCAATACAACTACCACATGCAAGGTTGGCCTAAAACTCAATCCTAGACAAAATTTGTTAAAAGGGTATGTATGCGATCATATCAAGCGGTATCTGTGGACTTAGAAATTCATCAAAATTGCAGTGAATCATAAAGAAGCTGTTTCAAATATCACAAAAAGTGCCTAATGCCAGCGCTCTATGTGTACTGTTGAGCACAGTGAGCAAGACCTGGAATGAGAGCAGCTGCAGAGCATTATGGGAGTAGTGGAGTTACAGCCTTGGAAAGTCTAAGGTGCCAAGCTGACTAGTACCTGCAGCTAACAGCCCTCATGAATGAAGTGGACAGACTGGATAATATAAGACATTTTTATCATTATTGTCAACATATGCCCATAACATTGCCAAAACCTAACATTCTGATGTCAAATTTTCAACATACCATCTATGGACCTCCAAAACCTGAACTATGGCACTGACGTTGTGCAAGTCAGATACAAAATGCAAAATACAAAACAAAAAGAATGTGATGACATTACATTTACAAATGAAACTGCAATGGCACAATGACTACCTTGAGCATTTCAGACCAAATTCCCTTAGAATTCACAACATACACCTTAGTGCTGTCCCAGCAGACAGAGACTTGGGAACACATATAAACAGTAATCTAGCCTTTTACCATCACATGTCTATAGTAGTGAAGAAATCATTCTATGTTGTGCAACTTATAAACAAAGGTATGGCATCTAGGTCCAAGGAAGTCATTGTTCCACTGTATTCCACATTCATCAGCCCAGTCATTGAATACAGTGCCCCTTTGGTATGTACTTAGACAGGCATAGCCAACATTTGGAATGTCCAAAGAGGTTTCTCGCTAAAAGAATACAGTGTGCAAGTAAAATATGTCCTATGCAGACAAACTCAAGACCCTATCCCTGTCTGTATTCTGTCTCCTACAGGCTGTTAAGGCTGTTAAGGGGAGATCTATGCCTGGCATACAGGGCATTGTCAGACCCCTCCCTGATGGACTTCCTGCATATCCACAGCAGCACCAGAATTACCTGTTCTAAAGACTTAAGGTTTGCCTGTGACATAAATAGGACCTGCTCTAAAGACAGGTATGTATCCCAGAGACTACCCTAACTCTAAAGTCCAAAACACAAAGGTCATTGCTCTGCCAAAATCCAGCGAAACGTATGAATACAATCCAAAGTAAAATGAAGTAACGAAGCTGGATACTGCTTGCTGTAAAGAAACGGTTTATTTTCATAAAACAAAACGATACAATACTTGATAAGCGCTTTCGGGTTATTACCCTTCATCAGATAAAGTTTGTCACATCTAAAAACAACTTTTAAAAGACACTCTACCCAATCAAATTCAATAAAAAACCCGCCTTTTACAAAGTGTGGGCTTGAGAGGGACAACATCGTTCAACCCTGGATCCCTATGTGCTGTTAATTCCAGGATCCACTTAGATTCAGCCAACTCAGTGTTCAATTTAATATCACCCCCCCCATGGGTCAGATTTAAATTAACAATGACTCTAAATGTGAATCTGTGGGAGGGGTATTCTTTAACATGCCTATATAGGGCATTGCGTTCATCCCTGTTCTTAATGTTGGACAAGTGCTGGAGAATTCTAACCTTCAACATCTGATTAGTCTTTCCAACATAAAAACTCGAGCACGAGCAGCACTCCGCAATATAGACTACATCTGTAGTCCTACAAGTTGCCCTTCCCTTAAACGTATATAATCTATTATTGTTGGGATGTCGGAACTCTACCCCTTTTTTGATAAGACTACAGGCTTTGCAGGATCCACAAGCAATGGTCCCCGCTTTTCCCATAATCCTCCCACTCCCTAATACCTTCTTCTCCTTGCACAACATATCCTTTAAATTCTTATTTCTCTTATAAATGAACTGGGGATGAATTCCCACCATGTCCCTTAAGCATTCATCACTCACTATTATATTCCAATTTTTTCGTATGATGTCACAAACCCCTCTCGCATCACTTCCATAGGTGAGTGCCACCTTACGATGACTAGATCTAGTTGCATCAACCACTTTTTTGGTTGTAGTGTTATGTGTTGTATCTATCCAAGGCCTATACTTTGTATATCTAAAAGGTTTATTCTTCTCTATGATGTCACCAACCATCTTCTCACTATAGCCCCTGTTAGCAAAACATTCTCCAAGATGACCTACCTCCTCCTCATATTGTTTATTATCCTTACTTAACCTTGAAATTCTTCCTAACTGACCCTGCACCACATTGGGAAAAGTATGTCTCGGATGCATGCTATCGTATGACAACAGAGTGTTCCTCCAACACTCTTTCCTGAACAATTTAGAACAGAAACCATCAAGCCCACACTTTGTAAAAGGCGGGTTTTTTATTGAATTTGATTGGGTAGAGTGTCTTTTAAAAGTTGTTTTTAGATGTGACAAACTTTATCTGATGAAGGGTAATAACCCGAAAGCGCTTATCAAGTATTGTATCGTTTTGTTTTATGAAAATAAACCGTTTCTATACAGCAAGCAGTATCCAGCTTCGTTACTTCATTTTACTTTGGATTGTATTCATACGTTTCGCTGGATTTTGGCAGAGCAACGACCTTTGTGTTTTGGACTTTAACGTTTGTTTTTGGGGTCATTGTTGCGATGCATGCTGAAGAAAGTGCCTCGATGAGAGCGGTAGAGGACCAGGGAGGTGAGAATACCTTACCAGGAAGTTGGTGTGTGAAGCGTTTCATGTCCTCAACTAATCCGCTGCTCAATTTAGGTTTTGGCGTAAGACAAGGGAAACAAATTGGTACATCCATTCCTGTGGCCATGGACAGATCTTTCGATGACAACCTGAGAGATTTAAGTTATAAAGTCTCTAGACTACAGCGTTTGCAATGGCAAACGTTCCATCTGGAAGCATGCCTAGATTACGGCATTGTGCCCCGGGGGATGCATGTATTATGCATGCCGTCCCAAGGGGATAGATATCCCGAACTGCTAGCAAAATGGCAGTCCATTAACATTAAAACCAGCTATATGTATATGGACTTGCTTAATGACTTTTTTGCAAAAGAGGTTGAAACACTCAGGAAAGACGTTCTATTGTTGCAACATAAATTAGAGAATGAGTACACTGAAGTTTGGTGTAAGAAGAAGTTGGAAGAGCTGTACACTACATTCAGTGACAATGATACAAGCTCACAGAAAATGGGAAACTTAGGGACTACGAAGATTTCTCAAAGGAAACATTTTTGTTTGGCAAAAACAGAGAACTTTGACAACGGCTGACGTGGGTAAGGGCACCAATAGGAATAAAGCACATCATGAGACGAGGGTTGGACAGTCTGAACGACGTACTACGGCAGGTGAAGCCATGGCGCCTGCACAAACAACCATGGGCGATGGTTTCGCTATTGCTGCCATAAACACGCAACATGAGCAGGATGTTGATCCCATAATCAACACTGTAATCTGTTCTAATTCCAATTTGGTGACGGAAGATGCCGACCAAACTATAGGGGACACGGCTACGTTTGGTCGGGATGATGCAAACGCTGTTTCCAATTCTACAGAAGATATGGCAGTAGTTTCTGTTAGTGAGACCGGTGGTTCTGATACCACAATTATTCACAATATGAGCTCACGTTCTGGGGCACGACCAAAGTCGAGATCATTGCAGAATCATTTTTTGGACATGCTACCAGTGCAGGTGAAAAAGAAGGGCCCCTGGAAACGTTCGTCAAGCGACGACAGGGAGTTTATGAAGAAGAGACGGACTCTAGACTGACTTTTAGTGAGTGTGATAATATTGTTTTTAATCTATCTTCACGTCACCTAACTCAAAATGAATTAGCAGTGTTGAATAAAGGTTTATCGTTTGTTCCTAGCAAAATGTGTACATACCAAGAGGTACTATTGGACATTATGTATTACTGTCGTAATTTGATGCTAGGTAAACTCTTTGGTAATAGCGACAGCACTCAAGCTACCTTGCGAAAGCCTAGTGATTTTGTACCGGCCTTAACACCGGCTCTACAATTGTTTATTAACCAATGTGATCATGATTTGATACACTACTTTCAGCAGAAGGATAGAGATAAATATTATAACTTAACCAATGAGCAAAGACTAGCTTTGGCCAGGTTATGTGGATACACAGATGTTACAATTAAGATGGCCGACAAAGGTGGTTCTGTTGTCGTTTTGGACACTGATTGGTATACTAACAGATTGAATACACTTTTGTCTGACACGGGGACATACAATATTATTAATCCCATTGATGTAAGAAGAATTGTAGATAGGGTCCATAGTAAATTGCGGTGTTTGAGTCAACGTTTGTTGATTACACCCCAGCAATTGGAATTTCTACACATTGATAAACCGATAACCCCTGTTTTCAAAGCACTGCCTAAGGTGCATAAGAGCTTAACTGACCCACCTCTCAGACCGATAGTATCGGGCAGGGGGTGGGTCACTGAAAATATATCCATTTGGTTAGAGGTGACCCTTAGACCTTATGTAGCTTCTATGGAACATATCTTAACGGATACAGGACATTTTCTTACATTAATTGGTGGTATCAAACAAGAAGATTTGATAGGGAACTATTTAATGGTCACCTTGGATGTGAGCAACTTGTTCACTGTGATCAATAATGATTATGGTTTACAGGCTATAAAGACACTTTTAGCAACATTAGAACTCACACATAACAAGATAGAGTTGATAGTTGAGTTACTGACCCTGGTGTTGGAGAATAACATCTTCCAAGGGACAGATAGCATATATAGGCAGGCACAGGGGATAGCCATGGGCACCCCCTGTGCCAACACATATGCTAACCTTGTACTTTCGCATTGGGAAAGGACATTTGTGTTTTGTGATCATGCATGGAAGAAACAGTTATTTATGTATCTACGATTCGTAGATGATATCTTTGTTTTGTGGAAGGGGGCAGATGAAGATTTGAAGTTGTTCATAGATTACTTACACACTACTACCACTTTTTTTAGGTTTAGTGTAAAAACTTCTAGAGAGGCTATAGACTTTTTAGATGTATGCCTGACGCAAAACAAAGATGGTTTCTGTTCTAAATTGTTCAGGAAAGAGTGTTGGAGGAACACTCTGTTGTCATACGATAGCATGCATCCGAGACATACTTTTCCCAATGTGGTGCAGGGTCAGTTAGGAAGAATTTCAAGGTTAAGTAAGGATAATAAACAATATGAGGAGGAGGTAGGTCATCTTGGAGAATGTTTTGCTAACAGGGGCTATAGTGAGAAGATGGTTGGTGACATCATAGAGAAGAATAAACCTTTTAGATATACAAAGTATAGGCCTTGGATAGATACAACACATAACACTACAACCAAAAAAGTGGTTGATGCAACTAGATCTAGTCATCGTAAGGTGGCACTCACCTATGGAAGTGATGCGAGAGGGGTTTGTGACATCATACGAAAAATTGGAATATAATAGTGAGTGATGAATGCTTAAGGGACATGGTGGGAATTCATCCCCAGTTCATTTATAAGAGAAATAAGAATTTAAAGGATATGTTGTGCAAGGAGAAGAAGGTATTAGGGAGTGGGAGGATTATGGGAAAAGCGGGGACCATTGCTTGTGGATCCTGCAAAGCCTGTAGTCTTATCAAAAAAGGGGTAGAGTTCCGACATCCCAACAATAATAGATTATATACGTTTAAGGGAAAGGCAACTTGTAGGACTACAGATGTAGTCTATATTGCAGAGTGCTGCTCGTGCTCGAGTTTTTATGTTGGAAAGATTAATCAGATGTTGAAGGTTAGAATTCTCCAGCACTTGTCCAACATTAAGAACAGGGATGAACGCAATGCCCTATATAGGCATGTTAAAGAATACCCCTCCCACAGATTCACATTTAGAGTCATTGTTAATTTAAATCTGACCCATAGGGGGGGTGATATTAAATTGAACACTGAGTTGGCTGAATCTAAGTGGATCCTGGAATTAACAGCACATAGGGATCCAGGGTTGAACGATGTTGTCCCTCTCAAGCCCACACTTTGTAAAAGGCGGGTTTTTTATTGAATTTGATTGGGTAGAGTGTCTTTTAAAAGTTGTTTTTAGATGTGACAAACTTTATCTGATGAAGGGTAATAACCCGAAAGCGCTTATCAAGTATTGTATCGTTTTGTTTTATGAAAATAAACCGTTTCTATACAGCAAGCAGTATCCAGCTTCGTTACTTCATTTTACTACCCTAACTCTGAAAGAGGCAACCCATCCATATGAAGCAGAGCTCCTCCCTAACCCAATTCAAGTGCAACTTAGACAAGTGAAGGGGGAACAGGAAATTCATCCCTTGTTTGGCACCTGTGTCTCTAATGGTCACAGGCAACCTGTAAATGGATCAACTCCCAAGCCCCTGCTTGTAAATGTTTCATCTTCCAAATCCCTGCTTACACTTATCAAGAGTACCAGAACGTATCAGAGATTTGGGGTGCATGGCTGGGTTTACAAAGGCCCTTGTGGTTGGTCGCCTAGTAAACACCTACGAACCTATAGGTTACAGCCCCTCATGAAATTCAGTTAAAACTGGCAAAGAAACCACTCACATTAAAATACAACACAACTATTAACCATAAAAATATACATGGCCATTTTAAGTGCAATAAGGTACTTTAGTCTGTGCCTGGCTAGCTCAGTTGGTAGAGCATGAGGATCAATCTCAGAGTCAGGGTTTGACACAATGGTTAATGTTGTTACCTCATAGGCTCAAGGTACAAGGTTTGATTCTGACCCTTGGTTATTGGCTAACCTTAAAATGGCGCCTTTCAAGGCAAATAAGCTAATATACACCTAAGAACCTATGAAGTATGACTTCTCTCCCAGGGATTGCTAAACAAGCACGTTCCTTACAGTAAGAAAACAGTTCCACGTGCAGTTTCTAATAACCTGAACATGCTTTCAAACTCTCCTAACACTTGTACATGAAGTACCTGCAGAAAATTCTACTGGGGGAGGGCTTCCTCCACAGGCAGTTGCAACATTCCCCATCTTAACACAAAAGTCCAGTTTTTAACAATCACAAAGTACGCAATTTTCACTGCAACTCACTACTTTACATCCACTACACCAAGCTCCCTTTGTGAGTTTCTGTTTGAAACTTTTACATACTCTCTCTCTAGCAACACCATTTCTTTCGCTACTACAACTCCGATTTGTTCAAAGTTAGGAATAACTGGCCAAACACAGTCCGGAGCTCAGGATATATAATCAGTGCTGATCCAAGAGCATTTTCTCACCTCTTTTGTGAATTGTGCATATTTATATATCTTGTAAGGCAGATGTTTGATTTAAGCTGAAATAAAATGCAACAGGGCACTCTACTCCCCTTACAAACTTGCCACTTCAGTTCCTGAGCTATTCAAGCAGGAAACAAACACATAGGAAAAGCATCAGAGACAATGTAAGTATATAAATTGCACCATGTCTACCATCTCTTTATCACATTAAAAGCATACTACCAGCTGTCCAAATTGCGCCACCCTTACGCTCTTGTCGAATTGTCTGATATTACTATGTGATAATAATGAGGTTCAATACTCAACTATGACTTTATGTTTCGTTAAGAGGTGCTAAAATATGGTAAATTTATCTCAATACTTCATGCATAGATAAATATATTTTCATAACTTAATATGCACTCAATCTCAAGAACTAGTGATATTTGACAATTCTTTTCATCCAGGTTTACGAGTTGCAGCCGTCTCTTACAGCAACCCAGTGAACAGTCACGACCACCCATGGAGTTTATGAGGCAAATAAAGAACAGAATAGAATCAGACTGTCAGGCCTGTCTTCTACATCATGTTGACATACCATACATATACTTACAAACAATTTATAGAGGCGGTATTCCACCATACGATTAGTCTTTTGGCATGCGGAGGGAAAGTGGTGCACACGAAGAAACCAACTCACTTTATGAAATTACATTTTATGGTGGATTTGGGTATATATTATAACTTTTGTTTTTAAACAGATAACGACCATCTTCTCTTTACCGAGATTTCTATAGTTAGACAGACTGCACACAACATTTAAGTCAGTAAGTGTAGTTATAAAATCCTTTTCTGTAAGCTTGTACGTTTCAATCCAGTATAGCAGGATACTTAAATCCCTGATTCAACTTCTGCTCGACTAGTGATGCAAATCTTCTGGTTCAGCATTCTATTAGCCAATAGCCAATGTGCAAACTCAGGTTGGATTGATAGAGAGAGATGCCTTCTATCATCAGAAATAATGACAGGAAATATGACTGGAATATTGATAATGTAATGTGCTTCACATAGGCAAAAAAAAAGTCAGGAAAGCAGCCAGCTACACAAATTTACCAACACACATTTTGGGAAAATGAAGCTCTTCTTATTACAGCTGTTGATTTTATTTATTATTGTTATTTTATCAAAATAAGGAATGTGATGCTAAGCCTCTGAGATCAAGAGAGATGAAAGGCCAATCCTTTCAGAAAGAAAACACTGATAACATAATACACAGTGTAAAATTCTGGATCAGTCCTTTAGTTTCTAAATTGTATGCCAATAAACGAATGAAGGCTCAGTAAAGACACAAATTAAATACGGACTTCAATCCACACATTTCCTAAAAAGTGACAAAAGGAAAATCCAAAATATTATATCATTTTAGAAAATCAGGCTCTGAGGTTTGTCTGGTTGTCAAAATTTGCAGAGGAATTAAAACCAAAGTTTAAAAAATATATATTACAAAAGAATCACTATAAACAAAATCGGTTAGACAGCAATACTGTAACAGCTGGAAATATGAGGAGAGCTAATGAATAACAATAAAGGAAAACAAGATCCTCTAAAATAAAAAAAATAAATAAATAAATCGCTTCCAAAAAAATGTTCCAAACATATTCAGAGATCACTATTTGGCACAGATTAGTTGGGCCTCTTTAGGACTTTCCACTGGCATACCAAACTAGTAATTGCGTCCCATCCATAACATCCTAGCCCTGGTGTACCTTGTGATTTCCCATCCATAACATCCTAACCCTGGTGTACCTTGTGATTTCCCATCCATAACATCCTAGCCCTGGTGTACCTTGTGATTTCCCATCCATAACATCCTAGCCCTGGTGTACCTTGTGATTTCCCATCCATAACATCCTAACCCTGGTGTACCTTGTGATTTCCCTTCCATAACATCCTAGCCCTGGTGTACCTTGTGATTTCCCATCCATAACATCCTAGCCCTGGTGTACCTTGTGATTTCCCATCCATAACATCCTAGCCCTGGTGTACCTTGTGATTTCCCATCCATAACATCCTAGCCCTGGTGTACCTTGTGATTTCCCATCCATAACATCCTAGCCCTGGTGTACCTTGTGATTTCCCATCCATAACATCCTAGCCCTGGTGTACCTTGTGATTTCCCATCCATAACATCCTAGCCCTGGTGTACCTTGTGATTTCCCATCCATAACATCCTAGCCCTGGTGTACCTTGTGATTTCCCATCCATAACATCCTAGCCCTGGTGTACCTTGTGATTTCCCATCCATAACATCCTAGCCCTGGTGTACCTTGTGATTTCCCATCCATAACATCCTAGCCCTGGTGTACCTTGTGATTTCCCATCCATAACATCCTAGCCCTGGTGTACCTTGTGATTTCCCATCCATAACATCCTAGCCCTGGTGTACCTTGTGATTTCCCATCCATAACATCCTAGCCCTGGTGTACCTTGTGATTTCCCATCCATAACATCCTAGCCCTGGTGTACCTTGTGATTTCCCATCCATAACATCCTAGCCCTGGTGTACCTTGTGATTTCCCATCCATAACATCCTAGCCCTGGTGTACCTTGTGATTTCCCATCCATAACATCCTAGCCCTGGTGTACCTTGTGATTTCCCATCCATAACATCCTAGCCCTGGTGTACCTTGTGATTTCCCATCCATAACATCCTAGCCCTGGTGTACCTTGTGATTTCCCATCCATAACATCCTAGCCCTGGTGTACCTTGTGATTTCCCATCCATAACATCCTAGCCCTGGTGTACCTTGTGATTTCCCATCCATAACATCCTAGCCCTGGTGTACCTTGTGATTTCCCATCCATAACATCCTAGCCCTGGTGTACCTTGTGATTTCCCATCCATAACATCCTAGCCCTGGTGTACCTTGTGATTTCCCATCCATAACATCCTAGCCCTGGTGTACCTTGTGATTTCCCATCCATAACATCCTAGCCCTGGTGTACCTTGTGATTTCCCATCCATAACATCCTAGCCCTGGTGTACCTTGTGATTTCCATCCATAACATCCTAGCCCTGGTGTACCTTGTGATTTCCCATCCATAACATCCTAGCCCTGGTGTACCTTGTGATTTCCATCCATAACATCCTAGCCCTGGTGTACCTTGTGATTTCCCATCCATAACATCCTAGCCCTGGTGTACCTTGTGATTTCCCATCCATAACATCCTAGCCCTGGTGTACCTTGTGATTTCCCATCCATAACATCCTAGCCCTGGTGTACCTTGTGATTTCCCATCCATAACATCCTAGCCCTGGTGTACCTTGTGATTTCCCATCCATAACATCCTAGCCCTGGTGTACCTTGTGATTTCCCATCCATAACATCCTAGCCCTGGTGTACCTTGTGATTTCCCATCCATAACATCCTAGCCCTGGTGTACCTTGTGATTTCCCATCCATAACATCCTAGCCCTGGTGTACCTTGTGATTTCCCATCCATAACATCCTAGCCCTGGTGTACCTTGTGATTTCCCATCCATAACATCCTAGCCCTGGTGTACCTTGTGATTTCCCATCCATAACATCCTAGCCCTGGTGTACCTTGTGATTTCCCATCCATAACATCCTAGCCCTGGTGTACCTTGTGATTTCCCATCCATAACATCCTAGCCCTGGTGTACCTTGTGATTTCCCATCCATAACATCCTAGCCCTGGTGTACCTTGTGATTTCCCATCCATAACATCCTAGCCCTGGTGTACCTTGTGATTTCCCATCCATAACATCCTAGCCCTGGTGTACCTTGTGATTTCCCATCCATAACATCCTAGCCCTGGTGTACCTTGTGATTTCCCATCCATAACATCCTAGCCCTGGTGTACCTTGTGATTTCCCATCCATAACATCCTAGCCCTGGTGTACCTTGTGATTTCCCATCCATAACATCCTAGCCCTGGTGTACCTTGTGATTTCCATCCATAACATCCTAGCCCTGGTGTACCTTGTGATTTCCCATCCATAACATCCTAGCCCTGGTGTACCTTGTGATTTCCCATCCATAACATCCTAGCCCTGGTGTACCTTGTGATTTCCCATCCATAACATCCTAGCCCTGGTGTACCTTGTGATTTCCCACCCATAACATCCTAGCCCTGGTGTACCTTGTGATTTCCCATCCATAACATCCTAGCCCTGGTGTACCTTGTGATTTCCCAGTCATCCATCCAAGGCAGGTTTAAAGATAATGAGTAACGTGCTTTACTTTACAAAAATAAAAGGCATTTGTTCCAGAGGGGAATAATTATTTTGCAGAGTTATCCGTCAAGCCAACAAAGCACATGGTAACATGTTTGCATCACAATTCTTGGTATTAATAAGCAAGTCAGGGCCACACAGGGCTGTTTTGGCAATTTAATGAGGAAGAGTATGGCTATGAATTGTGAACCAGCTACATATTAACATTTGATTCTGTTAAACTCTATTTGCCTACTATATGACCAAGAATGTCAATTATGTCACCCCTAAAAAGGGATTCATGTCTAGTGAGATCTACCATACTAGCAAGTAAGATAAATTTCATGCTCTGTAAATGACAAGTATGTTTTGTATTTCCAGATGTACAGATCAATAGTAACCTAGTCCACAACAAGCTCTGCAATCATAACCAAAAATGAGGAGTTATCCCTAATCAAGTGTGAAGTGTTGGAAACAAATTCCAAAAGCTGTCATGAGGCAACTGTAATGGCAAGTAAGCAGATAAAGAAGGGTGGTGGAATCGTATACTCATTACCACCTTCATGGCTATGTTAAAGGTCACAACCTCAGGGGTAAGATGGAAACAACTCCCCACAGATGGATAAAATCTTGGAAGACCTCCCTTATCTAGTTTCCATTCATGAGGGTCTACCTTTGTCCTGGTCAGCTTGTCTGCCCACTGTTTTGCTCTGACAGAATGTAGGATACCTGTAGAGTGAGACTGTGCTGTGAAGCTAGATCCCAAGCTAACATGGCTAGTCTGCAGAAGGGGTATGATCTGGTTCCCCCTTGCTTGTTTATGTACCACATGACTATGATATTGTCTGAAGAGGCCCAGTGACCAAAGATAGTTCAAAGAGTGCAAGCATCTCTTTTACATTTATGTGCTTGCGTCTGTCCTTGGTGTTGCACATACCTTATACCTCCTGAAACTGCTCCACAAGCAAAGTCCTAGGTGTCTGTGGTGACTAACTGTTTTGGAAATGGGAGGGAGAAGGGGACACCTAGATTTAGGGAAATTTACTGTCTCCACCAAGTGATTTCTCTTTTGACAAAACCCCAGCACTCAATTTGAAAAAGAAAAGGATGTTGGTGCTAGGACCCAAGAGACTTCAGATATCACTATATCTCACTCGGGTTGAGTCTTGGCAGGGCTAGGTATCATGAGAATCAGATACCATGAGACAAAATCCTGAGGTTTTCCCTCACAGTGACCGAGGTCTGAGTGGAAAAACCTTACAAATAGAGCAATATACAGATCTATTTTTTCCTGTGCAAGAAAAGTTCTTTGAACTGAGGTGTCTAGCTGACACCCCAGGAACATAATCCTGCGGGAAAGGGTCAACAAACTTTGAATGTTCTCTTGGAATCATAGCTTGTGTAAGACATCTCTCACCCAAGTGACAGAATCCTGACAGTTTTGAAAAAGACTCTGCAAAAATAAGCAAGTTGTCTAACTGTGGAAAAATATGGACACCCTGCAGCCTGCAATGCGTTACAACTGGAGATTGATATTTTGTGAACATTCTTGGTGCAGTGGATAGTCCAATGGGCAAGGCAAAGAACTGATAAAAGTGATCCAGACATACAAAACTTTAAGACCTGCCTGAAGTCTGGATGAATAGGGATGTAATAAGCATCTTTTAAATCTTCCTCACTCAAGTTTCCTAGTAACTCTAGAAGAGGTAACAAGTTGTGAAGTGGCGTCATTCTGAACTTAGGCACTACTGCAAACAGGTTTAGGAAAGAAGGATCCAGAACTGGTCTCCAAACAATTTCTTTGGTACTAGAAACATCTGTGAATAAAACACTTTCCAAAGCTGGGAAGGAGGAACTGGTTCTAACAGTCCCTGGGACAGCATGCATTAAAGAACAGCAGGAAAGACGAGCCCAGCCTGGTTCACAGGTGTTTACTAGGCTAATGACCACAAGGGCCTTTTTAAGACTACCCACGCATCCCACATCTGTGACAAGTTCTGGTACCCGTGGTAAATGTAAGTAGGGGCTTGGGAGATTAAACATTTACAAGCAGGGAAACTGGTAAATGACACATTTACACAAAGGGGCTTGGGATATGAAACATTTACAGGTTGCCTGTATACATTAGAGACATAAGTGCCAAGCATATGATCAACTTCCTGGTCCCCATCCAGTTGTCCCAAGTTGCACTGGAAATGGGTTAGGGAGGAACTCTGCTTTACATGGATGAGAAGCCTGCTCCACAAACGGGGTAGTCTCTGAGATACATACCTGTCTCTCCAGCAGGCCCTATTTATATCACAGGCAAGGTTTACATCTTTAGAATGGATTATTCTGGTGCTGTTTGCTGTGGATATGCAGGAGGTCCATCAGAGTGGGGTCTGACAATACCCTGTATGTCAGGCATCAATCTCCCCTCAACAGCCGATAGACGATGGATGAGGAATTGGGATTTTCTCCCACTGCCATCTGTAACCTTGATGAATGATATTCAGAACCCATCTGTCTGATACGGTTTCAAAAGATAACAGAGGAGATTCAGACTTTCTAGCATGGAAAACAGTATGCCAAGCTGGGGGGGGGGGTCAAGGTCCCTTAAATAGTCATGCTGAACTGTTGGACTGTCCTTGATTGTGGGAGGCTCCTGAATTATTTTGACACCCCCCCCCCCACCATTACTTCTTAAATGTTTGTTTACCCGCATTTTGTTGAGACTGTTTATTTTGTTTTTTTGCCAAATTAAATGAGGGATTATAGAATCCCTTAGAAAAATTGTAAAACTAATGCTGAAAAATGTTATAGATTCCCTGTATCAATTTATCCCTTTCATCACGCCTTCTGATAACTTCTGCAGCAAAGGAACCAAAAATTAAAACTCTATCCAAAGAAGAATTTAGTATGCGATGGTGGTGCTGTGGTAGCGTTGTCGCCTCACAGTAAGATGTTGTCCTGTTTGATTCTCAGCTAAAGCGTCTTCTGTGTGGAGACATGCGTGAATGGGCATACCTTCATTGAAGGTTGTGCGTCAGGGCTGGCAACTTGGTATGTAAAAATCTACTGCCAATCATTAGCAGACCGGAGTTCCGCTGTGGCGACCCCTAACCGGGAAAAGACGAAAGATACAACATCCAAAGAAGAATTTAAAATCTAATTTTCACATCATCTCTGGGGGTTCTGAGAATTCAGCCATGCAAACCTCCTCAAAAAATACCAGTGGCCATGGAAGAAGTATTAACTGAGTCATACACACTGTACACAATGAGATGTGACACGTAAAATGGAAGAAACTAAATTATTTAAAGCAGATTCTTCCTCACAAGAAGAAAATGTACATAAAACAAACAGTCATACTTTTACAATAAGTCAGAACAAACATTGGCAAATGACAACTCAACATTCAGAAAGACAAAGTTGCAGAAGAATACACTTTTTTCACAAGTTATGAATAATCTTCCCTTCCTTATCAGAAATAGTAGGATTGGAGTTAACAATGTTTAGCATAGGGCTGTCTAACCTTTTTGGCTTAGGGGCCACTTAACATACTTGGCTAGGTTTGGGGAACCATATTACCATGCCCAGCAAGTATCTGTCCATTCAAAACAGTTAGTTGTAGGACATACAGAGGGCCACATAAAATGCTTTGGTGGGCGAGATTGTGGCCCTAAGGCCACCTTTTGGGCACCCCTGCTTTAGCAGCTGAAGGATTAACTAAACCTATAGCTGCTGGGTCAGCCTTAGGAGGAGTGTATAGAAACTTAAAAGACTCAGGAACCTTTTACATCCTAGCTGTCATTTTAGGGGCAGCAGGCTGACTATGAGGGAAACCTGCAGGTAGTGACGCACATCCACACCCACTACTATATCCACACACACCCTCCAGCACAGCTGACAAAATTAAGGGAATAGGTGATGGCTGTGGACATTCCTTCTGTAATAGTTCATAGTATTTTCTGAGGGACTGAGATTTTTTTCATAGCACTCCACTTTCCAGATTCAGAATTCTGAATCCACTTCAGGAAAAGAGGTACCCCTCTTTCTTTTACCAGAAGCCACCTTACAAGAAGGATTAACAGCCTGAACCTGAATTAAACCCTTAGTCAGACCCAGTAACCTACTCCTGTCTACAGAAATTTGAGAAGTAAATACAGGTTTAGTTTTCTGTTTCTTTTTAACAGGAAAAATAGGGCCCAACAGTGCTATTAATGGCAACAGCAGCTTCCCCAAGAATGTGCACAACATTCTGACTAAATAGGGAAGCCTTCCCTGTTACCTCCCCTAGGACTAAAAAGAGTGTCTCTCTCTTGCCCATTGAGAGGAGTCCAAAAGCTACAGAGAATGTGGCTAACCCCTGGTCCATACAGGCTGTAGGTGTTAGACCAGAGGGATCCTGGGTAAAAGATGAGTGGTCTGAAGAACAAGTCATGACCACAGCAGAGTCATCCACCTATGGCTGAAGCAAATTGCTAGCCTACTGTGGTGGCAAAGACTGTTTGCTTAACTTTTTCTTTTTGTAGCTGGAAGGGCCAACAGAGGGACCAGTAATTTGTTCCATGGTCAATGGCTGGAAACAATGCCTATTTTCTTCAGAAAACAAACAGCAAAAGCTGGTAAAAATTTGAAGTCTTTAAAAATCACTTTTTCACAGAAAAATAAAGTAAAAACACTTTTCTAGTCCCAAAAAGTAAAATAAATATAATTTCTCGACAGGAAAAAAAATGTTTTTCAATTACTTTAAACAACTTTTAAACTGAAGGGCAAAAGTGCACTCACATTTAAAAGTACAGTTAAGTCACATGACAGTCTGTTACCTCAGACATGGAGGATCAGAAACTGAGCTCTCCTCAGACTCAATCAGAAAACCCTTTATCAATCCCTTCATCCAGCAAAGGAACAGTACAAGCCAAATGTCAGTCCTCAAAAGCTCACAGAGGAGAGCTCTCTTCAATGGCAGAAAAGCTCTGAAGGGCCTGGTGCCCAAACTTGCCTTTTCAGTCAACTCAGCTCAAGATGCCTGATGGTTGATGCATGTAGAACATGCTCTGAAGCTTTGGGAGCTAGTAGGCTGTTATATCCTTGGTAGGATATAACTCATAAAGCTAAGAATACTGTAAGCACTGATGAATATGACTAACATTTCTACTGTGTCATCCTGTTGAAACCAGCCTAGAGGTATGCTTGTTACTGATGTAGATTGCAACACCTTTACCTTTAGTCACTATGTACAGTTACTGGTCTAAATGTGTGGAAGGCACTGAAGCCTTGCACTGCTAGGGTACTCTTTGCAGCTTTAAACCATGTTTCACTAACTGTACAGGTGTCTGTATTCTCCAAGGTGAAGACAGCTTGAGAGGGAATGGAGTTTCTTATTTAGACTCCTGATGTTGATCAGTAGCACTTTTAGATTTCTGTAGGTAGATTTTGCTGTGTTGGAAGTTTTGTCAATTTGGCATTCCCTAAGAAAGATTCTATGAGGGAGAACAATGTTTTAGCCATTATTCAAAAAGCCTAGAGTGAACCACCATCCATGGCGGAGTAACTTGGCTCATTAAATATGCCTTCCCACACTGTCAAATACTGTACTCCCCTACAGCAGAAGCAAAATCTAAGCCAATTATTAAAGTCAATCATCTTCTGTTCGTATTGTGACATCATCCTTGGTGAAGGTAGAATGTTGCTCAATGCTAGGCCCACAGATCAAGAGCTCCATAGTGTCACTCTTCATATAATCTAGGGAGGCATGTCTGAGGTCATTTACATGAACTAGGACTGAATCATACTGGTACCTGTGGTGCAATGATTTAAGTGTATGTGTAACTTGGTTGATCCCATCCCCTGACAAACAACTGATCGTTATTTTCTCCTTGTTCAGCCTGGACAGTGTAGCATCAGTATGTCATACAATGGAGTCCACCTACAACTAGAGTCCTAAGTTGTGTATCAGCTTGTCTCATGGGCTGGGAAGTTGAGGCACCACTGAGTGTGGCTGTATGTTCAGTGTTGGGTGGTGGTTCTGTTGAGTGCTTTCAGGTTTGTGAGGATAATTTTTGCAGGTGGGATGTCTTGGATGTCTTTGGAGTTTGGGAAGACTGCATTTAAATGCCTCAGCATAAGCAAGTACATCTGTGGGGTGTGTACTGTGTGTGGTGGGTGTAGCATGTTTCTGACAACCAGAATGTTATTATGAGTGTCTGCACATGAGAACTTTGCCTCCAGAGACATTCTGTATATACATCTCTCACATACTGCATTGGTTTTTCTGGGGATTGAATGGTTGCAAGTGAAAATTAGACAATTGCTACAATGATGGATATGGGTATATTGTGACAAAGTGACTGTGAAGAAATTGGGAAAGTGCATATCCATGATGTCAGGTGCTTTATTCGGTGAGCCATAAGGGTATGGTGCACAAGAGGTTAATAGGGGGCTAACTAAGGGTGCTTTTGGAGACTACACTAGGCTATATAACACTAAATTCAAGAGGCAGTCCTGCTCAATATGCAAACCAGCTGCTCTATGCCACTCAGCACTCAAAGTAGTTGTTCTACACTCGCAGAGTTACTGTCCCAGTTTCAGACCTGTTGTTATAGAGACAATGTGGCTTCTGGTTGTCTGTGTCTATACATGGCACTAATAACCAGCACTGCATAATTGGCAGGGGAACATGTTTATACACGCACTTAAGACAGGAAAACCGATTTCCAATAAAATGACAAAACTTACAGCTTTCCTATCTGATTCCCAACTCAAACAGGCCAAAAAAGAAAAAAAAAATTGTGACGAGTTGAGATCCATGGAGATTAAGCCAGAATTATTCACGACCATATAAATAAAGGGTTGCTCTGAAATGTCTTCTGGAGCAAAAACAAACAGCATTAGTGGAAAATTCTCAAGATTAGACCACATTTACTAAACAAGACTACCTTCTGATCCCCACATCATCAGGGACATGCCTTTTTCTTTAAAACTTTTTAAGCTAAAATTAAGACTGTGGTGTCTGCTAGCTGTATTTTGTATGTTTACAACCCAGCTTGCATTTACTACAGTGAAAGAAGAATGTTTTGCAGTGTTCTAAGTGTTTAATTGTTGGAGACTTGTTAGCATTCCTTGTTTTCTGTTGGACAGGTCTTTGCTTTTCTTTTTGCTGTGCTGAATGGCTTTGCACTTGCTTGAGTTGAGCTAACAAGCAACATACCTGAGCAGATGAATCAGCAAGATTTAACCACATTTACTGGATCAAACTACCTTCAGATCCATACAGCACCAGGGAAGTGCCTTTTCAAAACATTTTTTAAGAGAATATGGAAGCTGTGCTGCTTGCAAGTGGTATTCGTTATGTTTATAACTCCTCTTTCAGTTTACCCTTGTAAGAGAAGGGAATTTTTCAGGGTTCTGCACGTTTAACTGCTATGGCTTGTTAGCACTCTTTGTATCTATTGGCTGTATATTGGTTCATTGCTTTATTTTCTGCTGCATTTAGTACCTTTGAATTTGTCTGAAATGAGCTGTACTATATATTACCACTAATAAGAATAACTTGGATCATACCATAGATAATTTGAGGGGACCCATGCACAGACTAAAGCTTTTAGGAGATGCCTCTGTCCATTAGTTGTACAGGGTTAAGTCCTGGGGTAAATTTTCCATTTCCCATCCATAGATCTAAGCTACATTTCAACATGGACGGGGATGAACTATGTTTTACATGGGCAAGAGTCTCTTCCACAGAAGCGGTACCCCTGCAAGATATAAACTGTCACTCCAAACCATTTTGTTGATGTTGCAGAAGAGGTTTAGAACCCCAGACAGAGTATTTCTAATGCCATTTGACTTGCTGATGTGCAGTAAATCCATCAGTAAAGGGTTGGGGGATGCTTTGTATACCAGATACCTACATCTTAGCGGTCTGTAGGATACGGAGTATAGTAACAGGGCTTTGAGGCGGTCTATGTAGAACATGTTGTTAAGGCCTTGTATCCTTTTAGTAAAGTATCTTCACATCTTAGCCGTCTGTAGGACATGGAGTATAGTAACAGGGCTTTGAGGCGGTCTGTGTAGAACATGTTGTTAAGGCCTTGTATCCTTTTAGTAAAGTATCTCTTTGGGTGTTCCAAATATTGCAGGTGCCTGGAAAGATACATGCCAAAGGGGCATTACATTCAGTGACTGGCCTAATGTCGGCTAAGTAAAAAGGGGGACAATGACATCCCTAGGTTTAGGCAATTCCTTTGTTTATAAGCTGTGCAATACAGAAGGACTTTCTTACATCAATACACATGTTGGTCAAAAGTTAGGTCATTGTCCACATAAGTTCCCAAATCCCAAAGAACTGGGTTTACTCTTGGAGGTGCACTGTCAATGTAGTAGCTCCCTGGGGTAGATGATTTCCCAAAGGATACAGTAATGCATTTTTTGGCATTTAGTTTTAGTCCATGATTTTGGCACCAGTTATCCGTTTGGGACAAACCCTCTTGCAGGATGGCTTAGTCATTTGGGATTCAGAGACTACTCCTAACTTGGAGTCATCTGCAAATTTAGTTAGCCAGACCCCTTTGGTACTGGCTTTTACTTCAGAAAAGTAGATGCCAAATATGAGTGGTCCCAGCACAGAACCCTGGGGGACTCCACTGGTGACATGTCTCTTTGTGGAGGTAACTTTCTCTATTTTGGGTTATCAGCATCCTATCTGTGAGCCAATTGGCAACTCAGTGGCTGACACAAGGAGGTTTGGTCACACTTTTAGCTTTTCTACTATGCCCGATTGGGGAATTATGTCAAAAGCTTTGGCTGGGTTAAAGTATGTGGTGTTTACTGTTTTGCCTTCATCCATTGCTTTGGTGACCTTAAAAAAAAAAAAAAATCCAGCCAGGTTGAGTAGGCATGACGTGCCTAGGTTAACATAGGAGGTTACTACGCTATTGTCCTTAGGGCCTTTATAAGCCTAGCCATGGCATACCCTTCTTCCCTTACTGACCAAGTTGTATGGTCTATATCTGGAACACAAGTCTATGATCAGCACTGACTGCCCTTATCCAAAAGAGACATAGGTGACACTCTGGACGAATCCAAACTGAGATGGGTCCAGTGTTTGGAGTTTCCCCATGTCTTGTTAGATTAATTCCATGACAAATCTTTCTACAGCTTTGCATATGAGGCTGGTCAGACTTATTAGTCTGTAGAAGGTCCTCCCTTATGCTGGGAAATGACTGCAGCTGTTCTCCATTTGCTTGGTACGAAACCTGCATGCAGGCCGAGATTGAACAGTGTTGTTAAGTGTGTGGCTAAATTGTGCTTCGTGCTATTTAAGATGCATCCAGGGATATTGTCAGAACCCATCAATGCAGTATTTTTAGCTTTTGATAGCACTTTTAGAACATGGCCTTATGTGAAAACTGGAGGTAAGCCAGGTTCAAATATATCCTGAGGGACAGAGAGGGGAGAGGGAGGTAAAGTTAGAGCTAAATTTATCAGCCTGTAGATTCGCTCCATCTTCAGCCTTAGTGTAACAACATTGTAAACAATCAGCTCAGCACATTTCTGTGTTGTGCTTTTGAAATTACGAGCATAACAAAAAATGCCTTGTGATTGTCTTTGGCTTGGATAGCTATTTTAGCCTCAGACTTGGCTTATTAAGCTCCTGATTTGTTTTGTTTATTTCAGTGACAAAGGCGCTAACATTCTGGGAATTACTCTTCTTTCTTTTGGTCAAAATTAATTTTCCTTTTATTATAAAGCTTGTTGATAATATATTTCCACCATGTGGGTTTGTTTCTGGGGTTTGCCCTGCACTTGTTCCTATGGGGTACAGCTACATCTGTGCAACTGTTTACATACTGGTATAGTGTGGTGGTGTACATTTCAGTGTATTCAGTGGAGTTAACTGAGTTTGGTGGGGATTTGAAGCTTGCCAATGTTATAACTTGGCAATAGGTATTATGTTAAAGAAATTAAAGGCACCTTGGGTGGAAGGGATCTCTGGTTTCAAATTTTATTTTGAAGGAGACTGTGTTATGATCAGACCTGACAAGTGCCGAAGATATGCAAGGGATGGTGCACAATACTCCCATATTGGTAAGGACAAGATCAAAAATGTTATTGCCCTTAGTGAATACTCTGACCAATTGTTCCAGGGCATTTGTACTGAGAAAGTCCAGGAATCTGTGTTTGTGCACTAGTGGTGGTATGGGTTTCCCAGACTACAGATGAATAGTTTAGATCACCTAGGAAAATTGTATTTAGTTTGATATTAAGAGATTCTAGTTCCTCTACAGAGACGTTGTGGCTTTCCTTTTGTCATAAAAAGGGAGTTCTGTAGCTGGCTAATACATGGTGCAGGACCTTTCTGATGGTTATTTGGACATGAGCAAACTATAATGCATCATATTGCTTTACCAGTCTTGATGCAAGTCTCCTCTGGATATAGACTGAGACACTTCCACCTTTTTTCTCCTACTGAGCAGTAGCTGGTCTAAGTGTGTGGAAGACATTACAGCCCTGCACAGCTGGAGTGCTCCCTACTATTTTAAACCAGGTCTCAGTCAATATACGGACATCAATGTCTTCCAGGGTGGGAAGGGCTTGTAGGGAGCGAAGTTTCTTGGTCAGGTAACTAGCACTGATCAGCAATACATTTATATTTTCCTTTGCTTGTTTCATTATGTTGGAAGATTTATCAGGGTTGCATTGCCTAAAAAAGGCATTATGGCAAAAAAAAGACACTTGTAATCTTCTGTACTGCATCTCTCGAGTACTAACCCACTGCTGTATCCCCCACATCACTTGTAATCTTCTGTACTGCACCGCATCTCTCGAGTACTAACCCACTGCTGTATCCCCCACATCACTTGTAAACTTCTGTACTGCATCTCTCGAGTACTGTCCCACTGCTGTATCCCCCCACATCACTTGTAAACTTCTGTACTGCATCTCTCAAGTACTGTCCCACTGCTTTATCCCCCCACATCACTTGTAAACTTCTGTACTGCATCTCTCGAGTATTTTCCCATGGCTATATCCCCCCACATCACTTATAAACTTCTGTACTGCATCTCTTCTCACTGTCACTCTGCTACGCATTTTTATCATAAGTGCTGGTACTTTTCTTTATAAACATATTTATACATTTGTTAAGCACGTAAGCAAACTAGGCACAAATGCTCCTTCTGAAAGGTGATTCAGGAAAACCCTGGTTAAACGGCTTGCTCAGATTCGTACAATAACAAATGGCGGTGTGAAGAATCAAAGCCTGTGCTCTGGACTACAGGAATCAGCTCTTTAACATCTCAGAGCTTTAATCCTCTGTGCTAACTATGGTTTGTTGTGCCAAATGCTTACTTGTACAACTGTTCTGATACTCTTAAGTCAGTACTGAAGTATTACAGTGTTACTGCTCACCCTTGTGTGCATCCAGAGGCATTTTTCTGAGAGTATGTCTATAAACACAATATGCACTGACTATGTAACCACACACACAGTACAAAACAGTACTATTGCACCTTAGTAATGTCTGCATAGTACCCAAGCTATTACTCCCATATCACAGTCTGCACAGTACTGTAAACTGCTGCATCTAGTTACTGTCTACATAGTATCCAAAGTATTACTACTACTGTGTGTAGGTCTGCCTAGAATCAGGAACTTATTACAACTAAATCCAGCCATCTAAATCCTACATGTCGAGGGACCATAGTCTGCCCACGCATTTTCTGTTGGCAGCCTGCTATCATCACGTACCCTGAGGCGATGCAGTAACAGCCTCACGCTCAAGGACAGCCCATTATGGATAACAAACACGGAGTCTTCTTTGTAAGAGATGTAGATACCGATTTAAATTACAGGCAAACTGTCACATCACCCAGCTGTCAGAACACACCACACCCCTGCACCATCACATCTGATCCTTCTAAGCCCTCCTAGGCTACCTCATGTGAAAAAATCCTACTCGTAGATAACTCCACAGTCAAGCAAAGCAAAAATGGAGTGACAATAAGCAGTCATGCAGATGCTGGTGTTTCTGACTTCAGCAGTCGACTCTGATCCCTTCACCCTCAAGATGAAAATGACCTGGTCACTGCACACGTGGCAGTAATCAACTTTACATATTCTAACTTGGGAGATATGACCGAGTGCTTTATCCTTCGCCCTCAAGATGCAAATGACCTGGTCATTGCACACGTGGCAGTAATCAACTTTACATATTCTAACTTGGGAGATATGACAGAGTGCTTTATCCTTCACCCACAAGATGCAAATGACCTGGTCATTGCACACGTGGCAGTAATCAACTTTACATATTCTAACTTGGGAGATATGACAGAGTGCTTTATCCTTCACCCACAAGATGCAAATGACCTGGTCATTGCACACGTGGCAGTAATCAACTTTACATATTCTAACTTGGGAGATATGACAGAGTGCTTTATCCTTCACCCACAAGATGCAAATGACCTGGCCACTGCACACGTGGCAGTAATCAACTTTACATATTCTAACTTGGGAGATATGACCGAGTGCTTTATCCTTCACCCTCAATGTGTATGTGGGAGGAACGCACTCTCAAAACAAATCTTGCAGTCATTGTTATTTTTTGCTTGTATCATGGCATTGTTTACAGACTTCCAACAACTGACTCAGTAGTGTCATTCCACGGGTATTCAGTAACTGCCATCTTGGAAGGAGATGGCAAACAGTCCTGCCTTCTTCACCACGGATGACCTGAACCTATTCCTCCCCAGGGCTTCCACATACTGGCAGTGATATGCTCTAACCCTCAGTGCCTCTCTTAGAGGAAAGTCAGTCTCCTATGCACCACTCACTTACCTCCTATCAACCTAAAATATCCAAAATCAAGTCAGTCCTAATCTAACACTGTTCCATGCCAAAAGCTTAAATATGAAGATAACTATCCTTGAGGCCTTCCTGACCCTTGAAAACAAACAATTCAAGAAACCTGGTTCCAGTTTATTGATGATACACCTTCCCTACTGGGCTTAATGCATATCACTCATTCAGACCATATGATGAAAGATGGCATGTTTCTTGTGGGAGTGTCTCAATGTTCATTCTAAATATATTCTCTGTGTGTTTTTATTTTGCTATAAAAGTATTCTTAAAGTAAACCCATATGTATGCAACAGTGAAGTCAGCAGTTTGACCACCAGTCTGTGGGTTATATTTTTATGTAAATTATAAATATTATGGCAGCCTAAAACAAAGAACTTTGACACTATACCAGCTCCTTTTTCTTAGACCACAGCAGCCCCACTGGTATTTTCTCCTTTGACATTGCTCAATTCATTGTTTTAGCAGTCCACTGTTGATTTCTCTTCTTGTGTAACCACTTTGAGTTCTGAGCCAGTCATTTTCCACGGTTTCACTACTGCATTCTGGCTTACATTTTCTCATTGTTTTGATGATCTGTGGGAGTTGGTAGCCTTTGGACTTTGCACTTCAAACTCTACAGTAACCTGCTTATATTACAGAGTTGTTCAGTCAAGTGCAATTTTTTATTGTTATCACCATTAGTCAGGTCAAGGTGATACTGGATTAGCTCTACTAAAACTGTGTCTTAGAGCAACAAAATCATGACTTTCATCTACTAGCACAGAGGCCTTTTAAACTGCATTGTTCCTTTTACTCATCTCACTCAGCAGATTTGTGGCTGTTTAAGTTAAGTCACTGATTGTTTTTTCTCTTGTCTCTTTGCCAAGTTTTCAACCCGCTTCATTTGCACCCCTACCCCCAACTGCCACCCACCCCTCAATCTATATTTATACTTCCATAGCACCACCGACACATTCCTCAAACCAATAACATCAGTCCCCTCCAGAAGAAAGCGATCAGCAGAGCTGCTCCCAATAGTAACTCCCATTCTTGTTTACCACCAAGACTCTCTGTCTTTGTTACCTCACAGCAAGAGATCCCCCCGTTCGATTCTCGGCTGGAGTGTGGGGAGTGCCTTCTGTGTGGAGTCTGCATGTCCTCCCCGTGGTTGGGTGCGCATTCGAAAGACATGCGTAAATGGTCGTGCCTTTGTTGAAGGTTGAACTTCGAGCTGGCACCTCGGCATTCGTGAAAATCTACTGCCAATCATTAGCGGACCGGAGTTCCGCTGTGGCGACCCCTAACCAGGAAAAGACTGAAAGATAACAACAACAACTCTCTGTCTTAATCCTTGTGTCCTACAACTATCAAATTACATCTCTACAACCAACCCAGTACCCTCCTCCTAACATTTTCTAATCCTTATTTTACAACAAATAGAAAACCCAAATTAAATAAGATGCCCCTAAATCAGATTATTTTACTTTTTCTCCTCACTCTACTAGCCTTCATCACCAATTATTAAATCCACCTCCTTCAAATACTTAGGACCTCAATAAGTCCTCACAGAGAATATTAACATCTACCCAGCCTGTCTTTCTCCATAACAGACTCTCTCTACAAACAAACCATATCTGATTTATATCCAAATTTACGATCAAAACCAAACCAAGACCAAAATATAACTGGCCACATTCTTCCTTCTGTAAAATATTAGTTCAAAAAATTAGTGGAAATATTCATCCCAACCCTGGTCTCACTGTTAAAACCATCACATCCAACCCCAGATTAAACCAACCAGTCACCTAATACATCTCAGCAAAAAACAGAACCCAAACTCACCCTGCTAAATATGAACCTAAGAAGTATGTGCAATAAAATCCATGACATACATGCCTACCTTCCCACATACACTCCTGATGTTGTCATAATCATGAAACCTGATTAAAAAAAGAAATAAAGCATAATGAGATCACACCCCAAGATACAATATACTCTAGCATGATGGGGGAAAAAAAGCATGCAGGTAGTGTAGCAATTATCGGTAAAAATTCCCCAACCGCTACCTTACTTCCACAGGAAATACCCAAATTTAACAATGGTGAACTTCTAAAAACACTCCTAAAAATCAAAAACAGGAAAACTATATGTTTGGCAGCAATTTATCTACCACCACAGAATATCACGGATAGTGCTGAAAGCATCCTATATTGGATATCTCAACAAACTGACCATGAAACTGTAATGCTTGGAGACTTGACCATAGACTGGCAACTCAAATTCCACTACCCACACAATCCATAAACTTGTACAACTTCAGACAATTATAACTACACACACTAGAATCAATAAAACTTCAGGGAGACACTCAACATTAGACTGGATTCTTATAAAAAAACAGAGAAACTAACAAAAGTAAGGTGCCTTTCATATAGCATAAGTAACCACATACCAACATATGCTATCGGAACTCACCATAACCTAGATAAACATATTATCTATAATCAAATCTGAAATACAATCAATTTCAACAAAGATATTTACAATGAAACACTAAAACAATATAACTGGAACATACTTAGCACAATACCACCAGATAGTGCAGCACAACACTTTAATAACATATTCTTACAGAAATTAAATTACCTAGCACCAGTACGTAATTAAAAAAAAAAAGAGTAACCCTGCACCATGGTTGACAAAAGAAACAAACAAATCATGACAGAAAGGGATAAAGCCTGTAAAAATTGGTATAAAAGTAGTAAAACCCTTACAAAACTCCATGGCAATCAGGATTAGCAAAGATACTATACCAACCTACAAGGCAAACATCATCGCTAAATAAACGACTACACCCTAGCAAGACCGCACTCTCTCTCCAAAAACAGACAATACAACAGACACTACCCCTACACAGTTTAATTCCTACTTTATACAATCAACATTATCTCTCTTAGACGCATACATCTGCCCACCTCTCTCTACCCCAATTATGAAATGATTTATTGTGGCCTCATTTTTTATATCATAAAAACCTGGCATTTTAACAAGGATGTGTAAACTTTTTATATCCACTGTATGTAAAACATGCCAATTTCAATAAAGATGGAATCCTAGACTGTAAAGCTGTGAGGTAATTTAGATGCAAGTTAGGATCTGCTGTTTATCCAACAGTGATAAACATGAAATCAAACTGAGTACACATGAACACACATGCCAGGTTGAAACACAAATAGCTGAAAAAACACAGAACAACCTTCCTCAGTCCTTAAGCATACTGTGCTAAAACGCCAACTTCAGTACAAAAGAATTAACTTTAAAGTGCACTTTTTAAAATAAAAACGTATAGGAAACCATTTTTATTAACAAGGACTTTGTCCTTAAAATAACATGGACTTCAAAGTTAACTATCTCGCCAATACATTCATTTAAATACTTAATTCGTAACAAGAGACTTCCAATCAGTAATTTGCATCCATTAAGAAACTATCTAAGCTACACCCCTTAAAAATACTGTATTTAAAATTCTAAATAAATATTATTATAAAAAATGTTCATGAATATATTAATGTGATACATATACTTACATAAAGCCTTTACTTGGTTCACCTCAATAAGTAAAGGTAATGCATCCAGAAAAAAGGAAGTTATTCCCTCTCTATACTCCTCCCTCATCAGACCAATAATTGAGTCTAACACCCCGCTTGGTAAGTACCTCTCCAAACATCTGCACTAACTGGAAAGGCCACAGAAATACCTCACGGAGAATCAATGGCCTCCAACACCTGTCCCACGCGGACAGGCTCAAGTCACTATCACTGTACTCAGTATCATACAGGTTGCACAGAGGTGCTCTGTGTCTCACCTACAGGGAAATCTCGTACCCTGCCTACTAGAGATGTTCCATATCTGTAAGTCTAACTACTTGCACATTACCAGCTTGAAAGGTCTGAATCTAATATGCAACATCAACAAAATCTACTGTAGCGGTAGGTTTCGTCTCCCAGAGGCTGCCCAGTCTCTGGAACAGACTTCCCATACATGTCAAACAAAGTACCTCGCTGTCCCTCTTCAAGTGCAACCTTGATAAGTGGATGGGAAAACACAAATTTGTCACAGAGGTTCCACCTGTGTCTCCCATTGACAGGGGCAACAGGTGCTGACGGAGGTTTCTTTCTGGGGATAAACACTTGGCTAGGCTTGTAAGGACCCCAGGGCCATTAACCTATTAACTTCCTATGATCTACACTAAGTTTCAACACACTATGCAGTGATACAGAATAATTAAATCTTGGCTTTTTTGTAACATTCACTCGCAACTGCCACGTTAGTTCTTTTTGTTAAAGAATTGTTTCACAGTCCCCACCTCTGTCTGAAATATTCACCTTATCAATCACAAAAAAATATACATTTTTTTTAAATCTGAACAAGAGCACGAATGTTTAACACATTACTCTGTTTGCCTTTTTTAATCTCTTAAAGGTGCTCATAGATTCTCACTTTCTTTCAAAGTTTGAATAATTTTGCCTATGTAAAAGACGACAAGAAAAACAGTTGGCAAGATAAACTATCACTTTAGAATTACAACTGCATCTACCTGGACAAGTTAAAGTTTTTCCATATCCATCTATTATTACATATGGTCCATCATTACTATATCTGCAAAATTTACAGCAGCCACATTTTGTCATTTTAGAATGTACACCACTTATTGTCCACTGTGATTATACTGTAATATTGTAGGTTGTTGATGTTTTTTCCTTTTGTTGTGGTTTTTAGGGTTCATTCCTAACTTTTCCTTGTATTCTAGAGGGAATATAACTTCCCATGTATTCTTTAAAGTAGCCATCACTTTATCAGCTACAGTATTACACCCCACAACCACTGCCTCCCATTATTTCATTTATATTATCTTTTTAATGCCTACTCATTCCTACTTGCAACTTAACATTGCTGTGACATATACTCCTCTAACATTTATTGTAAGGAAACATACTCAAATTCCCTCTTATAAACAGATGTCACCTCAATATCAAAAGAAAAATATAATAAAAGGCCAGACAGTCCGCCTTTCAAGATTAGTTTCGGAGGACGAATTATTTTGTTGAACTGGAGAAACTATTGCAGATGTTTCAGAACAGGGGCTATCCAGCATCCTTATTACTAAAAATTAAGAATGAAATCATAAGAGGAAAGGCTGAAAAATTCACCACTATCCTTGTGGAACATAGTAACAGTGATGTTAAGTTGCAACTAGGAATGAACAGGGATAAAAGCGATAATATAAATGAAAAAAAAATGGGGACAATGTTTGTGGGGTGTAATACGGTAGCTGGCATGATGGCTACTTTAAAGAATACATGGGAAGTTATATTCCCTTTAGAATACAAGGAAAAGTTAGGAATGAACCCTAAAACCACATACAAAAAAGGAAGTTTTGAAACTTAGGGCAGATAATTAATTAGTGTAGATTATTAATGTTTATGTTTTATGTAGGCATATCTATCACATTGTGTATATTCATGAAAGTTTTTTATAACAGTATTTACTTAGGATTATAAATACAGTATTTATTTTTAGGGGATGTAGCTTAGATAGTTCCTTAATGAATAAGAATTACTGACTGGATGTCTTTTGGTGTGAATTAGGTATTTAAAAGAATATATTGCTGAGTTAACTCTGATGAAGTCCATGTTATTTTAAGAACGAAAGCACCAAATTCATTAATAAGACTGATTTACTATAATTCTTAGTTTTTTTTATTTTGAAAAGTGCACTTTAAAAGTTAATTCTTTTGTATATTGAAGTTAACGTCTCAGCACACTACGCTTGAGGACCACGGAAGTGTGTTCTGTCTGTGTTTTTTTTTTTTTTTTTAGTATACATGAACACATAAAAAGGCTTTTTACTGTATATTATCCACGTAACCTAATTGTTCACCAACATTATGGCTGCAATAAAAAACTGAAGCACAACCATACCAGACTTTTTTAACTAAAATGTAAACAAATGATATTCATCTTCTCTGTGTGCAAATGTACTAGAATTCACTATCAAAATTATCAGAATATTTTTTACAGTAAAACTAAATGGCAAATACCACAGCCTGCAACACATATATATAAATAAAAGCAAAGGTCTTCCTTCTGAAACATGTACTTAAGTGAAGGGATCCTCAGTTGCAGTTTATGGAGCATAATAAATCTTCTCAATAAAATCTAATTACTGATAAATTCTTCAATGTACGATTCATGAGGCTAAAGGAAAATCAGTCATGGTATTAAAAACAATAATTGTTCTTTAAGTGTTAAGCACAATCAAATTTATTAGCCAATATGAAGAAATATGTTTAGGTCAAAACTAAAAATGCCAAAGACAAAGATATAGTCACCAAATTGTGCACTCATAACTTTGTGTATATTCAATTGTTTCAAACCAAATTTTCAATACACAGACTTCATACAAGCTTAGTCCATATGCAAAACAAGGAAAAAAAAAAACCTTTGTGCCTTGCGTGGAAAGTTATTTTATACAAACAAAATGTAACATCATTTTGACGAACTAACATTCATTTTGAGGAACTAAATTCTGACCTGGATCTAAAGACAAACAGCTGTCTTATTCCAAACCACATCTGGATTCAAAAATACCAAAAAGCCACCGAGTGAGGCACTTGTCATTATCTACCATGCTAAAGGCATGTTTGCAATTGACAAGATTCTCAATATCTTGGTTCAAATTCTCAACTCAACTTTATTCAGAAATTGGCTTCATAGAGCAACTGTGAAATCAGAGAAACCACAGTCTGACACACTAAATTACATTACATTACTACTACATTAAACTTAAGTTTTCCTAAAAGTGCCCAATACCAGGCATTGAAACTGGAGCAGATAGACAATAAATAAATATAATAGAGAGGAAATATGCATACACATGACGAGATGGACTAAATTCCTGTCAAAACACAATGCAGCTTAAAACGTCACAAGAATTTACTACAGTACTTGCATAAACGTTTAACCTTGAAGACTGAAAAATGCATGTCCAATATCAAAGAAAGCTTCAGCAATTAAACCAATGGACCATAATTATGCCTGGGGAGAAGACTCATACAGAGATAGTTTCATAAAGAGAAAGGTGTGTAAGGGTCTAAACACAGAAACAAATTTTAAGTGGAGAAAGATGATTTCTTTCTTACACAGCTGCCCTCTCCTCACCAAAAGCCACAATAACACCAAATGAAATAAATGAAATTATACCATCTTTGAACAAACGGAAATTAACAAACTCACTGTTACTAATTTGTTTATACCTTTGATGCAAAAATATAATTATTACACTGGGCTTTCCAGCATATTAATCTAACTGCTAATACATCTACCTACATAAGACAGCAATATATAATGGCATGGCAAAACTAACTACATCACCAAATCCAACTTTAAAACTTATATGTGATTCTATATTTCAATTCATACATTTGTACTTTATTAGTACACCCATCAGCAAAAAGATTCTGCATAAACCATATAAACAACAACATGAAAATGTATCTACTGTCAATGGGCAGTTTCAGCCAATAATACGAGAAATCGCAGTTGTTAATGCGAATTACTGACCTGCATAAGATGCACTGACAGAAAGTAACCCAAACAGCACCATACAAAGTGCAAATACAGTTATGTCATACAACCAAAACAAAGTAATAAATTCCGAATCTCGTAATAAATTAGTAACTTCCAACTTTCATTTCTGTGTTTACATGAATACAAAAAACATATTTGTGCTTCATTCAAAGTTTTATCGGATTACTTAAAAAGCAGCACATCAAGGCTTTCAATACACAAACCCACATGAACATTTAAATAAGGATCATATCAGATGCTGGTATGATATAATATGCATATCTGCCATCAAACAAAATGCAGCATGTGTCACAAGGACTCTAAGGTCAGTTGACTTTAGCCCTGCTTTATTATGTTTTAGTGCCTCAGCAGAGCTATGACCATAAGTTTCCCCCTCTGGCCCACAAATCTAGCATGCCACCCAAACTGGATCTCCCTTCGGGAAAAGAGTAAATCACAGGTGCGGAATCTCTCTATGGCATCATCTTTGGTGAGTGCTGGCATTTTTGAAAGCTATGCCTACACCCCTCTTCTTGTTGCTCAGCAAGCATGACATCATTTCCACTATTATGAGCCTGGAACTGGAATATACTTTCACAACACCACAGTGCTGTGCTCATGGAAGCACTCCTTCACTGGACTCATGTTCCCAAATTCCAGAGCAAAGTTCACTTCCAAACTTTTCCCTCAAAGGGTGTTCATCGGGCTGGAGTTGCTCAATTTGCTCTTACCTTCCCCAAGGATGGGATGGCATTGGTTGGTCATTCCTATACCGCCTCTGGCTGGCTCCTCTAGCTTCTGGGACACAATCAGAGCTTTATTCCTCAGGGCTGGTCAAATTACAGCTTGATTTAAAAAGTGTGTGCATCTTCCCTTGCCTGTCACTAATTAACCCATGAAGTAGTCGGTGTGTGAGGATTAAGTTTTACAAAATGGATTCTAGCATAACTACACTTATACTGTGACAGATCAACTTAAACCTTCTGCAGAAGACATCAGCCTTCCCCATAAGGAACACTTAAATTACACACATAACAATAACACAATAAGCAACATAAAATGTTAAATGAATAAAGACATAATAATAAAATTGTTAACCGGGTAAGTGGGATGGCCCATAGACCTTTTTCAACCACAACCTGTGACACAAGGAAAAAAGTAAATAAATATACAGGCACAGTTTAGCACAGACAGTCAACCAGTACGTTTTTGGATGCTGACAGAGAGCTATGGAAAACCCAAACAAAGCATGAACAGATATGGGGAGAACATGCAAACTCCAAAAAGACAAATGTCTACAAGCCCGGACTGAACTGGGTACTTTGGAGCTGTTAAGGTAGATCTCCCCACACAGCCACCCTTCTCCTTGTTTAAGCAGCACCCCTCTCCCAAGCCTCCAGATACTTTCTGTAAATTACATTAATGTTAACCAGAACCATTTTCAAAATTATAACATATGCTCAAGTTGGAAAGTCAAATAAGGTACACTGCAAGATTCTCTAAATTCTAAGTGCTTCATAAGTCACAAGAGGGGCTCTACAAGATCTTTAAGCTAATTCAGACAGGTGTTTTCCTAAGGAAATGTATATTTCAGTAAAGTTTATGGAACTTCCACACCTACAAACTGGATGATTATGGTTTCTCATCTAAAAGAAAAGATTTTCCAAAAGTAAAGTGCAGAAAAATATTTCCTGAAAACTTCCAATCAAATAGAAAAATCTATCCTGCACTTGTTACACACTGCAATTTGCAGCAAGGAAGAGTACAGAAAGGGGAAAGAGGTACTTACTGAAAAAAAAAACGAAGAAAGACATTAAAACATGGCATGTTGTGCTACTTTTGAAAGCAGGTTAAAGGTCATGGTATAAACAATAATAAACTGCAAGATAGACTGCACCATGCTATTTACTAAGACATGTAAAGCTACACATTTGCCCCCCTGACAAAATACGCAAAGTGCTTATCTCAGTGTTTACTTTTCTAGAAGTTATCATCAGTCAGAAAACTGCATATGCATGCCCTACCTTATTGGACCATTTATAAGCCTGAAGCAGCTGACTGTAGAGAGGAGTTTTGTCCTGCACTGGATCTAGGCTCAGCAGTCCACTGTTGTGAAGAGGATGGTTTTCAGACGGTCTTCCCACCAAGTTACTCAGTCGCTCTAATTCACTGAAAAGAGCAACAAAGATTTTGAGAAACAGAAATTATCGATTAAGTTACAAGTTAGCTGACAGGACAGTGTGCATTAAAAATAGGGCATGATCCAAGAAACTCGGGCTGTGGTTGGTGGAGGAAAGAATGACAAAAATACTTGTGTTTAGAGTCCTTTTAACGTAAGCATTACCTGCAGTGTTGCATAAAGTGTTACTGTGAAATCTGTACTACTAACGTTTGTCTTTGATTTTGTGAATATTTTTTTTTTTTTTTTACAAATGGAAAAGCTGTAACTATTGGTTTTAGTTCAACATGAGTAGTGTAAAGCAATATACTGTATATGATCATCACAAGCATCTGCAAAAGACTTAACAGCGGCTATTGAAGCTGCCAACTTAATGGCAAACGCCGAGTGCTATAACAAACTTAATTCGGTAAATGGCAAGGGTCAAGTAATGATTCGGGTATCTCCTAAAACTGGACCACTCACTTTAAATCCCTGTTAACAGCATGCAAGTTATCCTGAAACTCCGAAATAAAGGTTTTTTCCCTGTCTTCTAATGTTTCTTTGTTTTTCATTCCATCTTTGAGAGTGTCAAAAACTCGGGTTACACTGGAACGGAGAGCCTGAATGGCATTAATAGCTTGAGAAAATGCCTCTAAATTAACACCAACATTCATGACATCAGCCATATCTTCTCCAGCTCAAGCGGCTTCCCGTTTAACAGAAACAAAACAGTTGACGTCATACCACCACGTGATGTCTCGCGTCCCGACGTTTACTACTAGTTTCGTTTTGGCGCCTTTTGTGGTCATGCTGGTGTAGTAGCTGCTTTAGGATGGGTGTACGGTCTTCTAGAATTAGTTTGTTCGGCGTATCTGTGCAGTAATGCTTAAAATTCAGTTGTTGTACCGTAAATCTTAAGTTTTCCTCGCAAAAATCAAGGACACTGAATAGCGATAGTATTACGTTAGATGGTACAACTTCGACACATTGTTAGCGGCATACCTCTCAACTGTCCCTGATTTTCATAGGTACGTACTAGGCTGTTGGCCCTAGGGCCTAGCCAAAGGTACCCTGGCTTTCGCCACCCAAGAAAATTATTTTCCTGTGCCACTGTCGAGAAGAGCCACAGAAGTGATCCGGGGTGAATTTCCTATCTTACATCCAATCATCAAGATTTTTCGTGAACAGTGCTAATGAGGAGCTTTGTTTGATATAGATAGGTAGTTTGTTCCAGAGTATGTTCTGTTTATTGTGGTGACAAGGTTTAGGTCCCTAGAGCGTGTAGCTCATAGAGATTGGGATTTCTTTAAGTGGAGCATGTCTAAAAGCTCTGGGTTTGACATAGCTTTTTATGTTAGGCAGAGATCGCCTCTGAGTAGGTGATATGCAACGCAGTAAAGCTGCAGTTTTTTGAGACGGTCTGCATAGGGCATCTCTTTGAGGCTGGTAATCCTCTTTGTGAAGTATTTCTGTGGCCTTTCCAGTTGTTGTAGATGTCTTGTGAGGTACATACCAAAAGGGGCATTGTACTCTATAATGGGTCTAATGAGTGATGAGTAGTGGGGAACAATGAACTCTTTTTTTTCCTGGATGAGAAACTTTGTGATGTGGTGTGCCACATAGAAGGATTTCCTGACTACTGTGGCGATGTGATTATCAAAGGAGAGACCACTGTCCACCTGTGTCCCAAGGTCTCATCACACTTTCGGTGTTAAGTAGACTACCATGTGGTAGTTCATGGGTACTGAGTTTTTACCAAAAGGAATGACAATGCACTTTTTGGCATTGAGCTTGAGGCCATGGCTTTGACACCAGGCATCTGTCTCAGCAAGGCCCTTTTGTAGGATGTCCACATCTTTTGGAGTTTTGATTATGGCTCCTAGTTTGCAGTCATCTGCGAACCGTTAATAAAGACCTTCTGTGTTGGCCTGTACTTCAGAAAAGTAGATACCAAACAGGAGAGGACCCAGGACTGAACCCAAAATCAGGGACGTCCCTGATTTTGACTCAGATTTTATCTCTGTCCCTCTTAATCCCTCCTAAAACTAGTGACTTTTGGAGGAAAGGTGGTGAATTACACTTAATGAATAATGACAATAATTAAGAGTTCTTTTACTTAAGAAAATGTGTATTTTCATATGCTCTGATTCTGCCAATGTTTCAAGTTAATAGCACTAATATTTTAAAAGTGTCCCTGATTTTTTTCTTGACTTGTCCCTGATACTGTTGAAATTTGTCCCCGATTGGTTGAGAGGTCTGGTTAGCGGTTTATACAATACTTCTCAAATGTTACTTCGAGGAATGTTCATAATTTTTGAGTCCCTAAAAAGTCATTTTCCACGCATTTCCTCATAAAAGGGCCAATCACGAGTTCACTATTATTTTCTTCACAACTATCCGTTTTCTTTTTTAACACTTTAGCTCCTACTTCTCTCACAGCCAATTCCCTATATAATTGCGCGCACCTTCTTTTGTCTCACAACTAATTCCCTATATCATTGCTCTATCCCATTGTACAGCAAATCTATAATAATAAGCATTGTACTTATTTTTGATAAGTACTACAGGCAGCTGATTTTTCTGCATCTGCTTGCTACTAAATTTGCTATTATTGGTGGTATTTTACCTTGTGATTGTTTTTTTGTTTTTCAATTTTTCCAAGTCTTTTGGGTTTCTAATACCATAATGGGAATGGACCCCATTCCTAAATCAAAGTTTGATTAAAGTTCATGAAATTATTATTGTTTCAGTCTTTCATGCCAGCCAGAAGTGTTCTTCGCAGCACCAGCAATGTGCCTAGTAATGACTCCTGCAATTTGTATGTAGTCACATGTATCGAACATATATAAGTATGACTGTAAACTCTTTTTTATAAGACTCGTTGCTCCTACAACTACTGGAAATGGCAGAATATTTTTCTTCCACATTGCTCTCGCTTCTGCCTGCAAGTCATGATATTTTATGACTTTGTGTCTCTCTGTACGCAAGACACTGTAGTCACTGGGTGGGTGTAGCGATTTCAATGATCAATGCTACTTTTGTCTTCTTTTCATAGACCACTAGATCTGGTTTTCTAGCATCTACTTTTTGAACTGTTGGTCATGGATGATCTCGTGATGCAAACTTCGTCATTTTCTATGATGCTTTGTGGCTCATGTTTCCAGTGTTTTTCAGCTACTTCAATATTATAATGTTTGCACAATCCCCAATGCAACAGATGTGCCACATTATTATGCCTTTCGGTCATACTGCTCAACCTCTTAGAGCACGAAATCTGGACAAAGCCATAAATAAAAGTGGGACAAGGGCCCAAACATAGGGACAATTTTTAAATATTGCCCTTACAAACTTAGAAAGTTGATAGAATAAACAGGTTGTGCATTAGCATGGATTTGCTGAAGGGTATGAAGTCTGAAATTCAAATATCTGTCATTATTTTCTAACTTCAGTCTTTAATTATTTGCCACTAATTTGCCAGAAACACACAATTTTATGATCAGGAATATGAGGCAAAAATCTGGACATTCTGTGAAAATATGTACAATTGACACATATGCTTTCAGTATATAGTCCTTCTGCCATTAGTATATCACAGGTAGCAGCAAGATGTGTAATTGTTACCAATTCTGTTTTACAAAACCTACATTTGTCTGTTTCTCCCACATGTTCAATGGACTTTCTAAAGCAACTTGTATGTAGTCCACTATCCTGAGCTGCCAATATTAACCTTTCATCTCTTGGTTTAAATTCACCTCTCCTTAACCATTCCTGCATTTGATACTCATCATCATGAGGTTGTTCATGAGTTTTCTATACTTGCAACTATTTTTATGCATTTTCCACATTTCTTGCTTGCCTTCTCATCTGAGCCATTGCCTTATATTCTTTCTTTTGTTTTTTGGCACATTCAGTTGCTGCTTGATTTTTATCTGCTTCTGGTTTGATTTCCATCCCCTCTTGATGCCGATATGCTTCTGTTAAACTAAGCAGGGAAGCCATCTTAGACTTATTTGCCTCATGTTTCAAACTTTCACTACAATTGGGTCTTGTGAGGTCAGCAGATATGTATGTAGTCCCACGATTGCAGATCTATACATGTAATCAATTTTGAGGAGGTTCATACCTCCTTCAGAATGAGGAATATATAATCTTGGTATTCACTGATTTTTATAAATCATTTAATGAGCATGAAGCATCCTTGTTTTCCTGTCCAACCTACCCAACACATTTTGGGGTCATCACTCCAAAGCTGTAAGTTAGGACAGGAAGAGGAAATTGCTTCATAGCTTGGACTTTGTTCCAAGATGTCAATGCTGTTTTCAGTATTAATTTAAACCTTCTACAATATCCCTTACTAAGTTTTATTCAAATTTCTTTATGCTTTATTGTTGATCCTTCACCAGTTCCCAAATACTTATACTTCAGATTCCAGGACTTCATATATGCACTAAATCAGTGTAATTAGAGGCCACTCACTTCTCTCCCCCTGCAGAGTGCTGTTGACTACTTCATCAACACTTTCCTTAACATATTAAATCAGCTTGCCCCTATCAGAACTCTCAACCAAATCCAACTATGCACCCTGGCTTACCAAAGATAACCCGACTACTTCTAAAACAAAAAGATAAAACCTGGAACTCATGGTGACAAAATAAAACACAAAATAATAGGCAAACTTACCTGGAACTACTGAACACAGCCAAAAAACAAATTGGGTCAGACAAAAGGAACCACTATATAGACATCCAATCCAAACACAAAACCAACCCACAAAAGTTCTGGGCTGCCATAAATAAAATCCTGCAACCAGGTAAAACAAGTATTCCTCCCCCAAATATCGATACCACCACCAGTAATATTGCCACCCAGTTCAACAAATATTTCACCAAATCCATTTTCCTTCACTAATAACAACTCCCCCACTACAAATCCAAAACTAACATCCTCACCTGTAGATAATACAGCTTCTTCCTACAACCTATCCCTACTAGCACAATACCTAAATATCTGAGTAAACTTAAAACCACAACCCTGGCTGCTGATAAATTACCTGCAGAATATCTCAGGAACGCAGCCAGAGATAGCTCATATCCCATCTCCCTCCTAATCAATTGCTCCTTATCAGAACAACGAGTACCTTCTCTGTGGAAAATTGCACACATAATACCACTCACAAAGGGGGTATCTAATTGCAGCCCAATTGCCATACTATCTCCCCTTTCTTAAATACTTGAAAATGTATACATTCCCAAATAATGAACTATCTCCTTACTAATAAACTGCTGTCCAACACCCAACACACATTCAATCCTAATCATAGTACTACCACAGCCCTGATCAGTTTTACCAATACAGTAAATCAATACCGCAACAATGGCAACCTTGTCTCCACTTTCTTCCTAGATCTCTCCAAGGCCTTTGATACAGTCTCCCATCCCAAACTCCTTACCGCTGTCTCTGATCTTAGTCTAAGCTACTCCACACAAGCCTGGTTTCAGGACTATCTATCAAACTGAAACATTCTTTAAAATGGGAAAACTCCCTGTCTCCTTGGGGGTACCCCAAGGATCCATCCTCAGCCCCCTCCTCTTTAACATATTTACCAACCAACTTTACAAGTCTACCAAACATAACACACTAGTCCAATAAGCTGATGTTTCCACCCTCATCTGTTCAGCCCCATCACTCCCTCAACTCTAGAAATTGACACAAGAATCCTTTACTGCTATCAAAACCTGGTTAGCCATCTCTCAGCTAATACTTAACCCCCCAAAAAAACCCAGCTAATGATATTCCATCCCATACAAACCCCAGACCACATACCACCATTCACAATATATTCAGCTAATATCCCTATCACACCAATCCAAAAGACTAAACTACTAGGAGTTAACATAGATCACAATATGAAATTCAATATCCATATTGCACAGGCAATAAAAAAGTCCACAAAAAACTTGGAACATTGTACAGATGTAGAAAATACCTCAACAACAACAGCAAAGCTACCATCGCAAGAACCCACCTAATCTCCACACTTCTCTATGCCTCACCTGTATTCATCAACCTAAATAAAGCAGTCTTAAGGAAACTTGACACAATAAAATAGCTAAGTTTGCAACTGATACCCCCTGCAGTACACATGACTGCCAAGCTATCAAGCAATTATCCTGGCTAGAATTACCCAATCTGCTCACCTACAACCAACTTTTAATAGCCCATCAAATCATTTATGATCCAAATAAAATTCCATCATTACATGATCTACTAAATAGCTATTTAAAAAATGCCTACTAAGATCCACCAACAAAATATTGGTTGACATATCCAAAAGCAGAAATAGCTCTGGTGACTCCCTCTCCTCTGCTCCTATTGCAAAAGTGTGGAACTCCATCCCCCTAAATATTAGGTCCAACTGAAACAAAAATCACTTCAAAAAATCCTCTGGACGCATTTAAACAAGTCTTGGATATGCAGTTGTTCTGACCCTGGATAGCTCCACAGGCTCATTTTCTGTGCAAGCCTATAATCAGGGCCCCTCTAGATACCATTCTCAGGTATCTCATAGTGTATTATTTTAATCATTGTAGGAATGTATCGAAATAACTGATTATAACGCCACCCAACTGTATTGTATATTTTCTCACATTATGTTATTCTACATTGTATAAGTATTATATTTTATGTATAATTATTAAAAGGAAACCAAGGTGGGTGGTATCCATTTGCCTTTTGAGTGTAGCCCACTCCATGGGGTGGGTATAAAATCAAGAAGGAAGAACACTCCAACTGGAAGGGTCTTTTTTCTCCCAGACGTTCACGTCTAAGTCCCGAAAAGGACTCAGCTGTCCATGTCCTGACTCGAACTCTGCTGTTTTTTGAGGAGGTGGTCCTGTGGTGGACCTCAGTTAGTCCTGAGGAGAACTGTTTTTAGCCCTGAGGAGGGCTGTTTTGGCTTTAAGAACAGCCTCTGTGTTATGGTATGGAGTGGTGGTCCTAACGAGAACCTTTGTAGTCCTCACTAGGACTTTTTGTGTTATACAGATCTCTTGTTGGTCCTAATAAGGACCTTTGTAGCTCCTGTAATGAATGGGCGATGGTAAAGAAGGGACCTTACCAGTTGCCAGATAGTCCTTGTAAGGACTGGTGTACCCCCTTGTTGATCAAGGCTGGGCTGTGTGGTGAAATCTCAGTGGGTCCTAATAAGGACTGTGGTAGCCCTCAGAAGGACTGGTTGTGGCCTGTGGAGTAAAAAAAATTGATTCTAGAAAAACAGTGGGTCAAGACAAGCCAAAAAGACTCAAAGAACATATATAAAATACAAGAGCCCTGGTTTGTTGAGCGCTAGGCGTGCAAAGCAGTCCCTGACAAAAGAAAGATCCTGGAGACAGTTCAAGTCAAGCAATGTTCCTTTATTGTTCAGTCTTTGCAGGTTACAGATTCCAATCCAAACTTCCTCCAAGTGTTGCTCTGAGTTAAGTGACAGAAATAAGCCAGTTTTTCAGTTTATATCTATCTTCTTGGTGGGTGTGTCTATGTGATTAGCCAATTTCCTGGAAGGGGGTGGTCCAGGGTGTGGCCTTTATTGAGTCCAGCCCCTTACCAGGAGGAGGTTCTCTTTGTTATATATTTGTTACATAGTGCTGCTCATGTGTCTCAGTTAAAGTAACCATGTTATTCCTTAAATCCAAAACCCCCAGTTTTCAATTAAATTAAAGTGAGTACCTTTCTACAGTTTCTCTGATTCAGTCTTTAGGGGCTGGAAATTTCTTTCCAGTCATTTACTTTAGGGATGTTACTTCTTATTTATTTTTATTTCTTTTAATTTCTTTTAAACAAGCCTTACATTCAAACAAGACATACTCTGAAACATCCTAACAAGTGTAGACATTCACAAAAACACAGCAATCATGAAATAAAACACTGCAAGCATTCTATAGGAAGTTCCAGAGCATCTTCCTGTGTCACATTCTCTTCACTTTCATCCTATGTCATCTGTTGCTTTTTCATATGGGAACTCATTGGCCTATCACTCCACAACAGTGACTGCATCAGAGTTGTCACAGTTTCCTGTTCCTTCCCTTGCTGTGCAACTCCAACTGAACATTTGTATTGGTTTCTATGGAAGGCTCCAAATCATCCTCATATGGCAACTGATCAGATGTGTCCCACTCCACTGGTTTCTCCTTAATTTGAGGATCCATATGGATTGGCTTTTTCCTTTGTATATCCTGCTGTGATGTTGTCTGAGTTAGATTATCTACACTAAAGCCTTCACTTCGCAGGTACTCCATAACCTCATTTTCTATTTCTTTATCTTCTCCAGTACTAATCCTATTTTTTACTTTTCCTGTTTGTTTTTTTATTTTTTGTATTGCAAAATGTTCCATGTCTGGATGCCTTTGCCTGTATTTCTCTTCAAATATCTTTGGTGCTGCTCTTTTTTGTATTGATTAGTTTTGCTTTCTCCTTTTCAAAAATATTGCAGTGTATTAAATCTCTTTTTCTTTCCCATGTCCATATTTCTTCTTCAGATGTCTTCAGCTCCTCCTGTTTCTACTTTGGGGACTCGTTCTATCAGTCTGTGATGTAATCTGTGTTAGGTTTTCTGCACTAAATCCTTCACTACGCAAGTATTCCATAACTTCATCTTCTATTTTTTTTAACTTCTACTTTCTCTCTCAGTGATCTAATTTTTTTATTGTGAAAATTTCCATATCTGGATGCCTTTGCTTGTATTTCTCTTTGAATATCTTTAGGGCCGCCTTTTTTGTGTTGATTAATTTGGCTTTCTCATTTGCATAAATATTGCACCATATCACATCTCTCTTTCTTTCCCATGTCCTTTTGTCTTTTTTTCTACCTTTCAAAAGTCTCAAGATTTTGTTCTTTATATTTTTGCACTTAGTCGTTTCTTTTTCCAAATGGCCTAAGGTTTCTTGGTCTATATAATGCTTTTCATAAATTTGTTGTATTAATGAGCAAAAATCTGTATTTGAAGCTGCTGACAATTTTTCTTGTGGAAGTATTTTTCTTTACTCTAATTTCGCTCTTAATCATTTGTTTATCTTCTGTGCAGAAACTCTGGGCTTCTTGCATAATAGTAGCAATACATAATTTGTTTCTTATCCTTAGTATTGCATGCTATTACCTTTATGGCTCTTTTTTGGCCTATACGTTTTTCTGATTAATGTGGACTGCTACTTCCTTCTACAACAGGGGGGTCATCCTCCCCCTGGGCCTGGCCTAGCCCCATTGTAGGAATGTTTCTGTGCCTTTGTGGATTCTACACTGTCATTTTTCCAACCCTGGCACCAGTGACTACCAGGACTAGGCACTTTTTTATCCTGAATCTTGTGCACCCATCTATCTTTTTTACTTTTGACCTATTTCTGTCCATTATATATGCTATATAAAATACAGTCTATATATCACTGTCATCTTGGTAAGATTTTGTGAAAAACAGGGTCCACCTTGTGAAGGTACTCACCAAGACATGAGGATAAATTAATTCCCAGCTATACTACTTCTGCTTGCTGTGTAATTGTACTTATGTCTGTCAATATTGCTTTTTGTATTTAACCTCATGTTGATACTAAAAGTGGACAGCATTATACCTCTCAACTGCCCTGATTTTTGCCTTATAGTTTTAGTCTATTTCTCATATAACTGTGTTTTTCTAGCAAATCACTGGCAAAACATTGAGGACTGAAGTCAGAAAAAAATCATACATTTGAGTTTCAGACTTCATATCCTTCAGAAAAATTCATGCTGATGCAAAACAAACCTGTTATTCTATCAACTTGCTAATTTTGTAAGATCAATATTTTAAAAGTGCCCCCATTTTTGGGCCTTTGTCCCCACATTATTTGTGGTTTTGTCTTGATTTCTTGCTCTAAGAGGTTAAGATGTATAATCAGTATTGATCAGGGCCCTATCCTGGTAAACAAACTGAATGAATAAAACAGTCATATTTATTCATCAGAATAACGTTTTTGTGTATGCAGGAAGAAAGTGGTGATATTTTACATTAGGACTCACCTGGATGCCCGATAGGAAGCACTGCCCCATGTGACATTGGCCAACATTTTAATTATAATGTAATATCTCTTATTTTTCAAAAAATAAATATTTAGGTGAAACAAATTGTTCTTAAGAAAGTGACTTTTTCAAGAAACAAATATTTATGTAAAACAAGTTGTTCTTAAGATGAGATGGTAAAATGACAGGCAGCATAATGTCCATTGTGGGCTTCTGGCCCTGTAATTTGCACCATAAGACTGCAAGGCAAGCAAAATTGTGTATAGCTGGGGGTAGCCTCCTTGCTAGATATGTGTAGCCTTCAGTCTCAGCCATTAAGTCAATAATGCCTGTCATGAGAGTCTCATATTTTTTACCAACTGTTCACAACGTACAAATTTAGAATTGCCCAGACATTCATGAACAATCATGTAGGCTTTGCACAAAGCCAATGTTTATGTGTTAGAGCAGTGAGCAGCAGCTCTACTCACATAAGCATGCTGCTGATAATGCATATATGAATACAAGCACATTTTCATGGCCAGCAGCAGTGTTAGTGGCCACAAAAATGAGTTGAGCAGCACAAACAGAAAAGAAACAGGCTTGCCTATGGGCAAACATTTTAAACGTCCTCACACAGACAGCATGAAAAGCTACATAAGGCAAATAATGTACCAGGAAGGGAAAGTGTACAGAGTGTAATGTGCACAGAAATCAGAGATGTATACAGATATATGTAAGAGGGGAGGATATATGTTCAAATTGTAATAAGATAATTGATTTAATGGAGCTTATATCACAAAGGCAAATACAAGTGTGCAATATGTATGTGGTAATAATTAATTGTGGTCACACTTCCTGAGCAATTATAGGTAAATACAAGCACACATGATATTACAGGATGTGATAGACAAATTAACATCGTAATACAGAGGATTACATGAGATATGAATGTCATTAACATGTTGAGTTGAGATGAAAGCAATGACAGTACATACATTATGGGATATTTGCATAACATACATTTCATCAGTATAACATTTGGAAAAATATGAATGGCTCAGAAGCCACAGTCTTCTTTTGCAAGAATCTAACCCATGCCAACAGTGTTACCAGTGAGCTGTGTATTATCTGTGTACACCACATAAGTAGTTCTAACACATATAGAAGGTGGTTCACCCTTGAAGGGAGTTGTGTACTTTAATATTCTAATAGGTTATGCATCCCATTGGTAGATGTGTGTGGTGTTACAAATGTGGGAGCAGAGTGTGACATATGCAATACCCTTGCATAGCTCATTACATCCGAGTGACGCCTCCAGGTGTATCTGCATTAACTCCTACTGATGCCTCTAGGCTTCAAATATTGCTTTTTCATACGTGTATCAATAACTCTAAAATCATGCTATGTACAAAGTTTTAAAATATTTCATCTTAAAACTTATACAATGGCAAACTTAACTGCATTAATATTTGACCTCTGTCTAGTGCAAGTAAATGGATATTAACTGTTGTTTGTATGATATTCATTTATATAGATATAATTTTCACGTTTCTAAATCTCAACAAGCAAGTAATACAGACAGAGCTCCTTACCCTCATATGAAAGCTCTCAGCTAGACGGACAAAATGCTGCTGACAGTATGTGTGCATCTTAATTGGTTGCGGAGATATTGTAAGTTGTTTACAAAATATTACAAATGTAATATTTACTCCCCAAAATTCAATAAACTCCATGCAGGAATAGTGCTATTCCTGCACGAAGTGAACCGGTCCATTTACCCTTAGCTTTAACAGCAGTGCACCTTGCATATTCATAAAGGCGCACTACTGCTAAGGCTAAATGGACATGAACACTACTGAGTGCAGGGGGCGTCTTTAAGTAGTGCATGCATATCTAACATGCCCTCTGCACTCAAAGTGCCATATGGCACTTTTTGAATGCATTTCAGTGTCCGCGGATACTGTAATCAAATAAAATTAGTATATCAATGTCCGCGGACACTAAAATAGATAGGGGAGCAAGACATCAATGTAAGGGGTGTGTGACAGGTTCTGTCACATACTCCCTGCATTGTCAAAGTGCTTTCAGTGTCCGCGAACACTGAAAGCAGGAAGTCCAGATAGGAAGCAATGCAGGAGGTGTGTGACAGGTACTGTCACACATCCCCATGCATTGTCAAAGTGCCATACAGCACTTTGCAAATGCTTTCAGTGTCTGCGGATACTGAAAGCACCGATCCCGCTAGGAAGCAATGCAGGGGGTATGTGATAAGTACTGTCACACACCCCCTGCATTGCGAAAGAGCCATATGGCTTTAAACAGAAAAAGAGCCATACAGCCATACCCCTCAACTGTACAGGTTTCCGAAGAATGCCCAGATGCCTGCCTCACATACCTCTCAACCTGTTAGAGCAAGAAAGCTGTAGAAAGCCATAAATAATGGGGGGGGGGGCAAAGGTCCAAAAATAGGAACACATTTTAAATATTACTCTTACAAACTTGGAAAGTTCATAGGTTCATAGGTAGGTACTAGACTATTGGCCCTAGGGCCTATATAAGCCTAGCCAAAATGTACCCTGTGACTTTCGCCACTCAAGAAAATTATTCTCCTGTGCCACTGTCAAGCAGAGCCATAGAAGTGATCCCTGGTGTGAATTTCCTATCTTCCATCCAATCATCAAGATTTTTCTTGAGTGCTAATGAAGAACTTTGCTTGACATAGATAGGTAGTTTGTTCCAGAGTATAGGAAGTATCTGGGACAGGAATCTATCCCTCCAGCGTGTCCTGTTTATTGTGGTGACAAGATTTAGGTCCCTAGAGCATGTAGCTTGGAGGGATTGGGATTTCTTTAGGTGTAGCATGTCCAACAGCTCTGGGTTTGACATAGCATTATATGTTAGGCAGAGATCACCTCGGAGTAAGCGATATGCTACAGAGTAAAGCTGGAGTTTTTTAAGGCGGTCAGTGTAGGGCATTTCTTTGAGGCCAGTAATCCTCTTTGTGAGGTACTTCTGTGGCCTTTCCAGCTGCTGCAGATGTCTTGTGAGGTACATTCCGAAAGGGGCATTGTACTCTCTAATGGGTCTAATGAGTGACGAGAACAATGACCTCTTTTTTCCTGGATGAGAACCCTTTTATGATGAGGTGTGCCACGTAGAAGGACTTTCTGACTACTGTGGCGATGTGACTATCAAAGGAGAGACTACTGTCCACCTGGGTCCCAAGGTCTCTTATCACGCATTCAGTGTTAAGGAGATTACTGCCTATGTGGTAGTTCATGGGTACAGAATTTTTACCAAAGGGGATGACACTGCACTTTTTGGCATTGAGCTTGAGGCCATGGCTCTGACACCAGGCATCTGTCTCAGTGAGGCGCTTCTGTAGGATGTCCACATCATTTGGGGACTTGACTATGGCTCCTAGTTTGCAGTCATCTGCGAACTTCATCAGCCAGAGACCTTCTGTGTTAGCCTGTACTTCAGAGAAGTAGATACCAAACAGAAGAGGTCCCAGGACGGAACCCTGTGGCACTCCACTTGTCACTGCCTTGAGGTCAGATTTGGAGTCTGCAACTTTTACAGTGTGGGTTCTGTCAGTGAGCCAGTTGGCAACCCATCTTGTGACGTAGGGATTTATACCTAGTGTATTGAGTTTAGCTATAATTCCAGAATGAGGGATGGTGTCGAAAGCCTTGACGAGGTCAAGATAGGCTGTGTGAACCACCTTACCCTCATCCACGGCTTTGGTGACTGCCTCAAAGAAGTCAATTAGGTCCAGGAGGCATGATCTGCCTTTCACAAACCCGAACTGGGTTGGATCCAGAGTTTGGAGGTTACCAATGTCTTTGTTTATGAGTTCCATGATGATACGTTCCATGGCCTTGCAGACCAGGCTCGTCAGGCTGATAGGTCAATAGTTCCCATAATCAGTGGTAGCTCCCCCTTTGTGGAGTGGGATAATTGTTGCTGTGTGCCATTCAGTGGGCACAAAGCCTGATGCGAGGCTATTATTGAAGATGGTGCTTAAGTGGGGAGCCAGTTTGTTCTGAAGTTCATGTAAAATGCAGCCTGGGATGTTGCCCGGTCCCATGGATGCTGTGTTTTTGGCTTTAGAGAGTGCAGCTTTTACCTGTGTAGTTGTGATTACAGGGACTCTGCATTCTTTCTGTATAGATATGGGCCCTTTAGAGGGTGAGAGGGGGGTAAAGTTAGCACTGAACCGATCTGCCAGGATGTTGGCAATATCAGTTGGTTCTGTAATTTTTGTGCCTTTGTGGTGTAACTCAGAGCAGATCTGGGTGTTGCCATGTAGATTCTTGACATAGCTATATAATGCTTTGTGGTTGTCCTTGGATTTAGTGGTGATTTTGTTTTCGTAGCTAGCTTTGGAGGATCTTATAAGGGATCTCAGCTTCTTATTGAGGCTGACCAGGGAGCTCCTCCACTCATGGGATTTTACTCTCTTTTGCAACAGTTTCTTCCTTCTGTTGTACAGTTTGTTTGTGGCAGGGGACCATCAGATTGGCTTCCTTTTTTTTGGAGGATAGCGTCTTGGTTCTGTTTGGGATAGCACAATCCATGCACTCGTGTAAGTGCTTATAGAGTGCATTTGTGTAGGATTCAGTAGTTGTAATTGTATTGTCCACCTGCATGAGTGTCATGAAGTTCACCACTTCTGTCTTAAGAAGCATGAAGTTGGCTTTGGAGAAATTTATCACTGTGGTTTCCTTAATGGGGGGTAGGGGTGGGATGTGGATATCAAGGGTGATAAGCTTATGGTCAGATCGGACCAACGAGGAGTTGACTTCAGGTGTGGAACACCGATCACTCATGTTGGTAATGACTAGGTCTAGGATATTGTTGCCCCTGGTGGGGATGTGGATAAGTTGACAAATATCAATTACTACATAATTTAAAATAAAAATAATAATTTTAACACTGCTTTCCCATGCAAAAATAAAGTGCCTGTCTTGATATTCAAACCATGAATGCCTGCATGCAAAGCCGGGACCCTAACCACTACGTTATCTTGGAGTTAGGAATTTAACTGTATATTTTTATTTATCTCCTATGGGATGTTTAAGCAATGCTGAGCAGAGGACCATAATGTGCACACCTGCTCAGCTACGCTTAAACATATCTGAGAATGTAAAAAAAAAAAAAAATAATAAACCCACTTTATTTACATGTATCTGTACTCCTTTGAATACATAGGGACAGATTTTAAATATTGCTGATACAAACTTAGAAAGTGTGACTGTGGTTTTCTAAAAAATCGTTGGCAAATCACTCAGGGTTTAAGTCAGAACATAATGATAGACATTTGGGTGTCAGACTTCATACCCTTCAGGAAATCCATGCTAATGCAAAACCTGTTATTCTATCAAAAAAGTGCATTGTCATTCCTTTTGGTAAAAATTCTGTACCCATGAACTACCACATAGGCGGAAGTCTACTTAACACCAAAAGTGTGATAAGAGACCTTGGGACACAGGCGGACAGTAGTCTCTCCTTTGGTAATCACATTGCCACAGTAGTCAATAAATCCTTCTACATGGCACATCTCATCACAAAAGGTTTCTCATCCAGGAAAAAAGAGGTAATTGTTCCCCTCTACTCGTCACTCATTAGACCCATTATAGAGTACAATGCCCCTTTTGGTATGTACCTCACAAGACATCTACAACAACTGGAAAGGCCGCAGAAATACCTCACAAAGAGGATTACCGGCCTCAAACAGATGCCCTATGCAGACCGTCTCAAAAAACTGCAGCTTTACTCCGTCGCATATCGCCTACTCAGAGGCAATCTCTGCCTTACACACAAAGCTATGTCAAACCACTATGGGTGGGTAGTTGAAGTCACCCAAGAGCAGGGTAGATGATTAAATCCTGACAGATTCCAGCCAGTCCCAATAGGTGTGGTGGGTGTCCATAGTCATGGTTGGAGGCCTGTAGATAGTTATGATTTGAGTAGGTGTTTTGTCAACTGCTAACTGCACTCAGAATGTCTCCCATGCATCATACTGTTTTGGCCAGCCTGGAGGTGTGTATGTGTATGATAATGTTTAACACTCCACCTCTTGTGGCTTTGCAGCCCTCCATTTGGGGTCTAAACAAATGATGGGATGAGTAACCTGTCAAGGTTATAGTGCTTCCCACAGCTGCAAAGCAGGTGTCAATGACTGCACAGATGTTGGCATCCTACGGGACAAGGTACGCTTGCACTGACATGGGTTTCATGCTAAGATACCTAGCTCTTGTTAGAGCAAGACATTTGCACAAAGGCACACATCACTGGTGGGCAAAGGCTGGAATATAGTGTCACTTTATGAATCTGGCAGATGTTGGCCCATAGTGTGCATGAGCTATGCCACCTGAACATGAATGCACAGAGATTCCTCAGCTTTGTCAATGGCAATTTCAGTGGAACAGCTGGTCAACACCCCTATGACAGGTGGAAATATCCTGTACCTGGTCCTAACCCACATGAGTAGCCACTGTAGCACTCCTACAGTACCATCCTCCTTGGTAAGATCTGACCACATAGCCATCACTGTTCAGGTCACCATCTCCCCTGCCCCCCCTGTCAGGGTCAAACAAAATTAACTTTACACAAATGAATATACATCTCCTCAGAGAATGTAGAAGTAGCTTTACAGCCAATGTCCCATCAGTTGGAACTTGCATTAGTGTCCAGGCCCAAACCACAATACTATGTGAGCACCTACATAGATGTATGGACTCAGCAATACCTGACAGGACAACATTGTCTCCCTCAAGGTAGGGTAAATATCCATGTTGGACATCAGAAATACACAAATACCATAATAGGTGAAAATAATTGCTGGACAGGGCCAAGAAGGAACAGGTGCCTTATTGGAAGCAATGTCACCTTGGTCTGCACAAGCAAATAAGGTCACATGTGAATTACCCTAAGGCTAGCTTTGAGTGCAAATTGGACACATCCACCAAGTCCAGTCACTAGACCTTCAACACATGTCTGCAATCCCAGAGGCAACACACAAATCTGCTCTGTAGTGGTGGTCAATAGCACCACATTCACATACAGCATAGATATAGGCAACCTGTTGCAGACAGGTGAAGTGTAAATATCACTCTCCTGTCCCCCATCGGTACACGTGTGCATGCACAGCACCTGCCCCCCTCCCCTCATTATCAAGAAGCAGGTCTATAATGTCCTCTCAAAGGCAACACACTGAAGTCTCCATATGCCTGATACCATCCCTGGCCGCATCCTACATGAACTCAGGCATGAACTGTCAGATCCATTATGCACTGTAGTCAACTAAAGCCTGAGCACTGGTGTCATCCCATCTGCACAGGGGGCAGCCACTGTCATCTCTATACACAAAGACGGAGCAATCCACTGACCCAGTCAATCGTATATACATCAACCTAACTAGCCTGCTCTCCAAGGGCATGGAAGGCTATATCAAGGACATTATGAACAGGGACATCAGCAACCTAAAAATGCCTGAGCACACACATTGTGATATTGTCAAAGGGAGAGCAGGCCTGTTAAACCTGATCAACTTCTCTGAAGTGGTCAACAAACACCAGGATGAGGAGAATATGGTGAACAATGTCTACCTTCACCTAGCCCAGTTCTCTCACAATAATCCCCAGGTGACCAGGATACATGCGCCTACACAGCTAGGCATCAACCTGTATGTTATCAGATGGGTAGCTAAATGGCTCAATGATAGTACCCACTCAGTCAAGGTAGTGGAACCCACCTTTAGTTTTAGAGTCTTCCAAAGTGGTGTACCCCAAGGATCAGTCTGCGGCCTCTACTATTTGAGATATATGTATCTGAGGTACAGGACAAAAGCAGTGGTCTGTGGCTGACCAGATTTACAGATGCTTGCAAGCTGGCCACTGTCTTACATTCCCCTACTGATGTGAGCATCCCTCAAGAGGCCCACACCCAATTAATGACTGGTGCAAGAAGCATTGCTGCAAACTGAATGCCAGGAGATGCATCATTCTCCCTACTGTGGCAGATGTCATCCACACTAATTATGACAGTAATAATGTACTGAGCATGCAATCAGGTGTGAGGTGGCTTGTGCACCAAGGCTGGTAGCAACCTGACAGTTTCCCACCATGTGGGCACCATAATATGGAAGGCTGTCTACATGGCCCACCTCAAAAATACAGGTATGTCATCCAGGAAACAGGAAGCCACTACATCCCTGTACTCCACCCTTATCAGATGCATTACCAAGTACAATGGCTTCTTTGGCATGTACCTTGCCAAGCAAATGCAGCAGTTGCAGAGACCACAGAGGTCCCTGACCAGGCAAAACCAGGGTCTGAAACACCTATTCTATACAGGTAGGCTGAAAGCCCTGTCTTTGTATTCAGTCGCATACAGACTGATCATAGGTGACCTGTGTCTGGCATACAAGGCCATTTCCAAACCAGCCTTGATGATGTTTCTGCATATCTGTAAGACAAACCCCACTCACGCATCACACACGCAAAGCCCTCACCTGGTCTGTGACATGTATAGTACTTGTTGGTGGGATAGTGTAGTGTCCCACACAATACACTGTCTGTAAAATACACTCCACCTCCATGTTGAGCAGAGTATGTGTATAGCCCTCTTGAAGAAGAAGAAGAAGAAGCAGCTGGACAACTGCATGGGAAATTGATGAGACACCCTGGGATCCAGTGTGTGTCCCACCTGGACAGGGGAAACAGGTGCTGGCTTTGAAGGGACATAGTTGAAAATCTGGGCCAGGCATATGAGGGCATCAGGGCCAATAGCCTGGTATCATCCTGTGAGGCTATGCACCTAGTACTTCACATGTTTCCTGTATGTATTGCAGACTGCCCTGCAATGTTGTCTGAAATGAATCCCTGTGAGTCTGAACTGTGTAGCTACTGCAGTTATAGTGTATAGTCCTGTTCCTTCATCAGTTATCATCACATATTGTTACATCTTATCATTGTGTGTGGTCTGTATAGCAGTAAGTCAGCTGTTACAGTACATGCATATGCAGTTGGTGACACTGTATAGCTCACTCCAATAGCCTTGGTCTTGGCCACAATTACCATTTTGCTACTAGGCTCATCACACAGTAGGATTTGTCACCCTTTGTTGTGGGCCTTACAGTAGCAGTGAAAGAGATGGATTGTGGCAGGAAGAACTACCGTAAGGTCTGCCCTGAAGGGCCCATAAATGTCACAGCTGTGCCAGACTGTACCAGGAGAGAGTGTGTGTGTGTGTGTGTGTGTGTGTGTGTGTGTGTGTGTGTTTGTGTGCGTGCGTGTGTGTGTGTATGTGTCAGCAAACATAATACTGCAGAGTATTGATTTACATATGTTGTCTTCCCCTCTCAGGTGAACAATGAGGATGGTGGCCCTCCCCCTCACAACCTGATGTCAATGTCTTAGTGGACTCCTATGATGGTGGTCATACTCAGGCACAGGTGGGGTTGTTGGTGCCAGAATCTATGCCACTGTTTGGTATCCCACTTTCACCCACCATGTCCCCGCACACAGTTAGTATGCCCACACATACCCAGTCCCCAGCAACCATGGATAATTGACAGGTTAAGGGTGGTGTAATGGAACAGGCTAGTGTGTTGAATATGGCAAGTGTGAGTGTAGACACCAGCCATAGCAAGAGAGCAGGCAAGGTCACACACAGGCAGATGGACAGGGGTGCTCGACAGAGGACTGCTGACCATCAAGCCCCTTTCGCAAGTGCCACAGTAGGTGTCACCAGACACACGTTACGGTCCATCATGGAAGCACAGGCGTGTACTGACCACAACACTAAACATATTCCCAGGGTCATGAATGCAGTGCTCCCTGCCATGCATGGCAACCTCCACTGCACTTGTGATGCCATACATCATCTTGCTGATGTTGTGGATAGACAGTGTGGTGAGACATTGTCACTGCTTGACCATGCAATGTATGTGCTTGAGCATGTGTAGGGCATTGGCCAGATGGGCATAGGTCAGCAACATGATTAGCTGTGATCCCACATGGATGTGCACATTCACAGTCCCACAGTGGCAGTACCAACAGCACTTCCAAAGGGAGGGTGTTGTCCACATCACACTAGAGCAGGCATAGGCATGTTGTCCTGGCCAGTCCCATTAGGGATGCGGATCCAGCAGACAGCAGTCACCATCTGGGAGTACTACTGCATCTGTCCTTGGGCCTGGCATTGCCAGTGATCCTCCTGGCAAAACCAGGTCTCGCGTCCCTGCCAGAAGATGATGAACTGTACATCCTGCCATGTATGGTCCATGGCTGTCCAACATAGGCCTGTGTCAGGCATCCACATGGTTTGATGGTGTGCAGGCAAAGAGTCACACATCCCTACCACAGGCTGATCACCACTAGACATGCACAGCTTCTGTGCATGGCCCAATTGAACACCAACCCTCCAGACACACACACACACACACACACACACACACACACACACACACACACACACACACACACACAGGATGTCAGCCATATGGCCCAGCTTAGGCCTCTGGCAATCCAATACAACACCCTGTGCATGTGATGATACTTGTGCCACAATCTTGCTATCCATACCATCAATGCATGGACATGCTCATATGGGTCTGATGCACAGAGTGACTATAGTACTGTAGCAATGTCATGCTTTGTAAGGTGCTGTCTGCTGGCAGTAGTTATTGGTACACATCGAGGTGTATGTCCCTTGTTAGCCATGATGCACTATTGCTGTTAATACTGCTGACTGACTGTAGGGTCACATTCTGTATTCTGGTTGTGTTTCAGGTGTCTGTGTGTCTGCAGGCTGTGGGCCTGCTGACAGTAACAATGATGAATAAGGCGGAGTGGAAACACAGTGACCTTTTCAAAGCCAAGGTACAGCTGCGTATGTACATGTTTATCAGGTGTGTTTACATGCAACAGTGTGTGAGGGGCAATTGTGGCAGACAGTGTGACCTTGCATACATACCCTTGACACAGCCACCTAGCCTTCATACATGTCACCTGGGTGTTCTGTAGGATCGCAGGCTCGCACATACAGAGGAGGTTACTTAAGTACTGGCACTAGGTCCCTCACAAGCTTAGCCATTACTTTAACTTCCACAGATTCAGCTATCAGTACTTGTTGCCACTGCCATTTCTGTCACATCCACTCGACCATCATGCAGCTAATGAAGGTATATATTTGCCCCATGTATGCTAATATTATGATGGGTTTTTCTGGGATAGAATTCTTGTATCAAATGGAATTTTTAAAAAAAATATGTGGTTAAATATTGTCGTTACATCGATGATTTAATTTTTATTTGCCAAGGGGGTAAGAAAGAAGTTAATAATTTTATGCATGACTTACAGGAGAATGAGTTTCATTTAAAATTTGATGGTTTTCAGTTAGGTAATAAAGTGGATTTTTTGTATATTAGTTTAGAAGGAAGTAAGGATGGTAAAATTGTTACTAAAGTATTTCGCAAATTTGAAGAGGGTTTACATTTTCTAGATGGACATAGTTTCCATCCCCCACATTTATTAAAATCTTTGCCATATGGTGAATTTATAAGAGTAAAAAGATTATGGGCCGGATTCACGAAGGCTTGCACGGAGTCTAAGAGTAGTGTAAGACTCCATGCAGCCTTCGCGATCCAGGAACATCCCAAAGTCCGTGTAAGAGACAAGCTAAAACGGCACTTACACGGAGTGGGCGTGGATAAGCTAATCACCTCACTTGCAGCTGAATAGCATGCAAATGAGGATGATTAGTGATCCAGGAAGCCCAGAACAGCCCGTGTAAGAGCCGTTTTAGCTGCAGAAATGTACTCAGTTGACAACTGAGTACGTTTCTGCAAAAACTGCAATGGAGCCATGTCAGCTCCAAATAAAGGGTGCATATGTGTCAGGCAGCATGCCAATGGCCAAATATGCGGCCATTGGCAAAGTAACCTGATGCAAATATATTAAAAATATAATTTTTTTTTTCTGCGATTGCCGATGTTTAAACCCAGCGCAGCCCCGCGCAAACGGGCTGCGCTGTATAAAATATAAAAACGAAGGTTTTAAACCTACAAATGTAGGTTTTATGCAATACATGGAATGTCAATGCAGGGACCAGCAGACCAAAACCAACATGGCCACCGTGTAGTGGTTGCTAAGGGGGGAAGCTGGGTCTAAGACATGTAACTAAGCATTAGTAGGCAATCTGATGCAAATGAGTGTAAGGATACTGAATTCCACTGTCACATAGCAAATGAGCACAGTCTGAGTAGTGTAAGAGTTACAGAAGGGGGAGGAACAGAGTAGGAGATAGGTGACATCACAGGGGGGAATGGTAGAAAGAAATGCAGTTCATTGGAGGTCAGAGTTACATGACAGATGTCAGACAGATATCATGGAAAGAGGTGTGCCACTAACTAAGCATGAGAAAGTCATGAAATGGAAGGTGTACACTGTTGCCTACACCAAAGTTTCTTACTGGATGTGTATGCGCACGTGTGCGCCATGAAGCGCGAGTAAGGCAGTGTGCGCGCGTGTAAGACAGACTGAGCATGTGGGAGCGTGTTGGGAGATGTTTAACACTGTTTGCGCGGGCGTGCATGCGTTTTAATCCGAATAAGCAGATTCTGAACCGTGTAAGTATGTGTGCGCGCGTGTAAACCACTGTGGGCGTGTTTCTGCTGGTTTACACACGGCTCCACCCTGAGGAAACAGAAAGGAAAAAGGAAGCAACAGATTTAGTAGGAAGCTAGCAGGGAATACTGCTGGAGCTAGCAGGTGAAAACAATTAGATGCAGGCAATTACACAGGCAGAATAGTAGCCCAGCCCAGCACTTAAAACTCTGCAAACAGCAGTGCAGGATGTTTCTCTCAAGAGACACTGCAAGACAGGAGTTAAGTTATCAGAAGTGAAAACTGAGAAAGCTGAACTCAGAGCAGAAATGTTAGGGGCTGCCATAGCTGTCATGAGACATAGGCGACTTGCTGAGGGTGGTGACAATGCAGATGGTGCCAGACAACCCACAGTGAGGAGACGGAGAAGACTGTACAGGCCCAGGGTCACCTACCATGGGTTACATGAGCTGGAGATAGTAGAGTGCTATAGAGTGGACAGAGACCTCCTGCAGCAAATAGTGGAGCTGTGCAGGCCACGCCTCACACAGAACCAACAGAGGGGAACCCATCCCAGTGGAAACCAAGGTATGTGTTGGCCTAAGAATACTAGCAACAGGTACCTTCCAGAGACCAACTGGTGATATGATGGGGATATCACAGGCATCAGCCTCCAAGGTACTGCACCAGTTCCTGGATGCCATGTCAGCACATGTCGGTGATCATGTATATTTCCCCAATGCCCGTGAGGTATTGGCCAGCAATATGCGTCTCTTCCAGCAAATAGCGGAATACCCTGAGGTAGTGGGTGCAATAGACTTCACGCACATACGCATCAAAGCACCAGCCGGTGAGCGGGGTAGGGCATACATCAACTGCAAGGGCTTCCCCTCCATCAACTGCCAGGTCATGTGTGATGCCCAGGGCATAATAATGAATGTGTGTGCTGGCTGTCCTGGGAGCTACCATGATTCCCACATCTGGCATTTGACGCAGCTGTACCAGACATTTGCCAATGGGGACATCCCGCATGGACACCTAGTGGGGGATACAGGTTATGCACTGAAGCCGTGGCTGATGACACCCATCAGAAATGCACACACACCTGAACAGGAACGCCATAATGAGGCACACGCACAAACACGTAATGTAATAGAGCGTATGTTTGGGCTGCTCAAGTCACGGTTCCAGTGTCTGGACACATCTGGTGGAGCCTTGCAGTACACACCAACTACATGTACCCAAATTGTCATGGTATGTGCTATGTTACATAATATGATCTTGCAAAAACAGCTGCAGCAGGACCAGCATAGGGCCGGGCCAAACAGCCCCCCACCATTGCCAAGGCCATCACAGGCAGAGCGTGACTCGGAGGAGGAACAACCTGAGCCTGCCCCAGTAGGCAGAAGGAGGCGTGCCCAGTATGCCCTGGCCTTGGCAAAGAGGCAACGCATAGCACATACACTGGCTCAGTAGGAACCCTGGGAATGATACCCCTCTCTGACTCACTCATATAGTAACAGGAATGCCTAACATGACACAACCTGCTCTCAAACATGTACAGGGAAGTGTAATATGCGCATCCGACAGAGGCAGCCCTGCAGCACCACCTGAGACATGAATGCTATGTGTTAAGTAATGTAACACCATGTACTATATGCACACATGAGGACCCTGACTAACATCCTACCCTCACCAAGCATCATGCCACAACATGACAATGAGATGATCAAGTGCAATAATGGACAGAAGTATCGCAGTTAGTCAAAGGGGATCCAATGTGTGCCAGTCTGGGATGACATGCTGAGCATGACATGATGCACCACCTGCTAGGACTGGCGTGCACCTATCAGTGCAGGCCGTATGGATACTGGCAAAGGCTGTTGTTACCCACAGTATGCCCTGAATAGGTAAGGCTCAAAACACAAACCTATCTCCATAGGTATCAGAAGGGATAAAAATAAGATAAGGGATAAGTCAAAACAGCAAGATGCATGCAGTGTAAACTCACCCAGTATGGAGAATGTTGATATCTGCGCTGTAACAGAAAACTGAGCCAAGGCTCACAACAGCACCCTAACACTACCAGGTTACACCTCATACTGTGCTGTGCAGCCTCAAAACATGGAACAAGCTACAAAAGGAGGGTGACTAGCAAGAATTGTCAAGGATAACCACACCCCCATGTTGGTACCACAACAAAAAGCAGCATGGACTAGCCATGGTCAAGTAACAGTGGCTAAAACTGCCCCCAGTTTATAGCCTGCTACAGACTACTGTCCCAACACCAGGAACTGCACCTGGCCTATGCTGGAATACATGAATATATCAAGTCCTCCAAACCACATTATATTGGGTGACTGAAAATACCCAGACATAGACTGGGAGCATTATACTAGCTCCAACAGTGTAGGACAAAAGTTCATAGAATCCATAAACCAAAAGGCCCAGGAACAACGTACCACTCCCACAAGAGGGGTAAGCATACTGGATGTGATAATCAGCAACATGGGTACTGGATGGCAAGATGAGAAGTGTATTGCTCACTGGTAAAACCAGACCATAGAGTAATCACACTGGATATACAAATCCTGACCACAGTCCCTGGCCAGAAAACCACAGTGGAAAACATGTGTTAAGCAATGTTTGCACTCCTCCAAACTGATGTGGAATCCATTAAAGGTCCTGTGCAGGTGCAAAATATAGGCCACACCTCAGAACCTGTAATACAGCCATTCCATGATCACTGCCAGGAATGCTTGGATTATGCAATCCTAAATTAAAACAAGACACAATGCCATACACGCAGGAATCTGGCATGGTGGACACCAGCCATAACCAAACCAAGCAAGAGAATGAGGAAGCTACTACATGATAGAGCAAACATAAACAATGAAGTAATCACTGATCAGTAGTATGGCAATAAAATCTGTCCACACATACAATCCACTAAGGCCAGCCACAACAAGTTGAATCTGTGAATCCTGAGGCAATGTTACACCTGCCCCAAGTACACAGACAACCCCCAACTCCACCCAAGAAATACAAATATATGTGAGAGATGCAACCATCTATCCAAACTGGAGGCTGAGATCCCACCACAAACACAGTCCCACATAGACCTATCACAACTGCAAACCAAACACATAAACAGAAAAACATTCCCGGAGGCACAAATTACAAACACAGCACACCAACAGAGGCCTCTAAAGCAGACACCCAATCAAACAACCTCCAAACATAGCACATGCAACACATAGTACACAAAGCTGGTGTGCCAAACAGGCACAGGCCAGAAGGAGAAACAACATGCCTGATACAGTTGTAATAGGTGACTCCATAGTCAGACACACTGCTGTCCCGCACACCAGACTGAACAAGGGAAAGGGTACAGTAAGCTGCCTGTAGGCTTCCACAATACGCCACATAACAGAAGTATGCAGGTCACTCCAAAGCAAGTAGAAATATGATGCAGTCATAGTCCATGCTGGTGTGAATGACCTGAGATGTACCTCCCTAGACTACATGAAAAGAGACAAAGATGAGCTCTCTGATTATGTAGTCCAGGCCGGTATGACACTCACCGTTTGCAGCATCCTACCCTTACCAAGAATAATGCCACAGTACAAACACGGAATGATCAGTCATAGCAAGTGGCACACTTACTGGTGTCATTCCAAGGGGATCCAATGTCTGTCTGCTTGGGATGTCATGCTTGACAAGCCACACAGCTGTTCTTGGGATGGCTTGCACCTGTTACCCCTGGGCGTCTGAATATTGGATAAGGCCTTTGCCACCTCCATAGAGCCTTTTGTTGGCAAGGCTGAAAAGACTGACCCACTACCCTAGAAAACATAAGTGGAAAGAAACATAAGGGTAATGCTGACCAATGCCAGATGTGTAAACCCCAATATGCATGCTCCCAAGGCCATCCCCAGTATGGAGAACATCGATGTCTGTGCAGTGACAGAAACCTGCTGCAAGCCTCCTGACAGCACACCAGCACTACCAGGTTATACCACGTATCATGTGTCATGGCCCCAAAACCTGGAACAAAACATAAAAGGAGGGTGAGTATCCATATTCAGCACAGACACCCATACGTCCAGGTAACTGACAATGCACAAGGCATTGGAGTCCACCCATGTGCAACTAACTGTAGGCAAGACTGCTGTACAGTCTGTAGCATGCTACAGACCACACTCTCACACACAGGAACCCCACCCAGCCGTCCTGAAGACACTGGACAGTATGAATGTCCCACCAAATACCAAACAAGGTACCACAAATTACCACATAGGTGGTAAACCATTATGTATGGAAGGAGTAACCAGGGACATAGGGACACAAGTGGACAGTAACCTGTTATGTGACACCCACATTGCCAATGTGGCTAGGAAGACTGTCTACATTTGACACCGTATCAGGAAAGGATTCACATCTACGTCAACAGAGGTCATTGTGCCCCTATACTGTTCTCTAATCACACCCATAATCTAGTACAATGCCTCATATGGAATGTACCTTACCTGACACCTGCAGCAGTTAGAAAGACCTCAAAAGTACCTCACCAAGAGGATAAAGGGTCTCAAATATATGTCATATGCTGCCTGGCTGTAGACACCCCAGCTGAATGCAGTCACATACTGCCTACACAAAGGCATTGCATGCCTGTTGTAGAAGGCCATGCCCAACACAGGAGTAATGGACATGCTCCACCCCAGAAAACTCAAATCCATCAGAGCTGTGAGAGTGAGAGATGTCAACCTCAACAAATAATGAAATAGGATGTGCTGGTGGGACAGATACATAATCCAGAGGCTCCCCACACCCTGGACAAGAATCCCACTCCATGTTAGGCAGAGCCCCTCACTGACACTCTTCAACAGGAATCTTGCCAAGTGGATGGATGATTGTAGAGTTACACTGGGGGTCTTCACTGTGTCATGTCCAGACAGAGGCACAGCAAAGCAAATCATAAATGGCCATAATATTCACATAGCAAGGGGTGGCAAAAGCCACACACACTCTGGCTAGGCTAACAAATGCCCTAGGGTGGATAGCCTAGTATGAACCTATGAAGATACAGATTGTACAGGACACTAAGGATAATCCCAAGGCTTTCACAACTGATGGTAGGAACCATTTTGGGAATTCACAGATATGCTCTGAATCACACAAATATCACAAACACACACACATATTGCCAACATACATCCTGACAGGTGCAGTGCAACCCCGAATGCAGAATATCTATCCCAGCAGACTGCTGGCCCCCTGACATTGGAGATGCTGAGGTAACAGCCAACATCTACAAAGCAAAACACACAGCAGCAATGGTATGAGATGGTGTCCTGGGCTTAGTGCAACATGGACTCCAAGATGAATGGAATGACAAACCACACTACTGCTCAATGTCAGCCTTACCACAGAATATGTACCCAAAGAGCAGTGTACAACAACAGTGGTCATTCTCAACAAAGGTGTTGCCTGAATGGATACTGAAAACTACTACCCCAGAATCCTGAGAAGCTCGGTCTGCACAGCAATAGAAAGAATCAGCATGTACCACAGACATAAAGATATTGGGGACCTACTGACACCGGACCCTACCCAGTGTGGCTTTCTTAAGTGCAGATCCTGCCCCTAAACATGTTTGACTCAATTGAAACAGTCATTAAGGTCATTGATGAGGGCAATGTGGTCCACACAGCGTAGCTGGACCTTGCAAAGGCTTCTATACAATACCCTACGTGTTCATTATAGATAAGCTCGCCAGCTTAAATATAAACCCCTATGTCAGTAGAGGGGTTGCGAACCAGACCAAGGACAGAACAGACATGGTCAGACATGCTGCAGCCATGTCAGACTACAAACCAGATATAACTGGCATCCCACAAGGCTTGGTCCTGGGATCTCCCTCGTCTGGTATATATGTCCCATAGGTACAGGCAAACATGGAAGGACTGTGTCCGAACATGTTTGCAGAGGACTACAAACTGCTCACCACATATGATCCACCAGCTGACACAAGCATCCCACAAAAGGGCCACATAGAAATAGACAACTGGTGCCATAGCCATGTCAGCAAGCTAATTGCAGAAATGTGTATAGTCAACCCCATGGATATACAGTAAGTGCCCACCAATTACCACATAGGTGTTAACCCATTATGTAGTTAACATGTAATGAGAGACCTGGGGACACAAGGTGATAGATATCCTGCATTGGACAAACATGTGCTGTAGTGTTTACAGAAACATACCATATACCCACCTAATCATGAAGGTTGTCAGATCTAGATAAGGGAGGTCATTGTGGCTCTGCAGTCATCCTTCATCAGCGGTACAATTGACTACAATAGCCCCTGTGGGATGTACCTCAGCAGACACCTCCATCAACCGTAAAGTCCCCAACAGTACTTCACCAGGAGTATCAAAGAGCTTGCACAGATGCCATGTGTTGCCTGTGTTGCTGGTATCAATAAACATGCTGCACCTTGTACAATCTGAATGGCAGTGAGCTATGCACATGAGAGACCTGAACCCCAGCACTGACTTACATAAAACAAGCTGTACTGCATGATCCATAACACAGAAGCCACCCCCACCCATGAGTGAACCCCCAGTACAGGCTACCCATAGAGTCATTTATCAATCTTCCTCAATAGGAATCTTGATGAGTGGATGGGAGATGGTAGCTTTATCCTGGGTATCACTGTCATGTCACAGGTAGACAGAGGCACAGTATACTAACCATGACATATGTCATGGCAAACTCCACTTACAATGTGTGTTGAAGGACAAACACACTCTCCAACTAGCATTAGACATGGACTAGGGCACATCGCTAGTGTTTGCAAATGTACACCTATGTTGTGGAATACACAACCAATGTTGGACAAGCCTGGTTTAAGTAGTTCATATCTGAACAGAATGCAACATGGTCAGATGTACACAACTGTCCCCTAACCAGGCTGTTGTGCCCACTATCGAAATGTAAAGCAGTGATAGCACTAAAGCCCAGGATACTGTCCACCACAGTCAAAGTACTACAAGTACACTATACAGTACTACAGTGTTAGGTCAGTGTGAAAGGATGTTGACAACTGTATGCAAAGTATCCCATGCAAACACTGCAGGCACAGTATAATCCTGTTGTGTTCACACACAAAGCAGTTGTACAGTAACTACACAACATGACACACAACACACAACCATAAACGGGTGATATTTGTTGAAGTTCACACTCATCCACAAATGTGGTGGGCTGCAGAGTCCAACATATGGAATGCTCACACTGGGCATGCTCACACACTTTGATAAATGAGACATATGTCAGACAACATGCCATGGGAAGGCTGAACTGGGCATGCTCACACACTTAGGCCAAATCTCAGTTTAGCAGTTGGACACACATATCTGGTATTTTTATGTGTTATTCCAGGAACCAACCACATTACAGCAGTCTGCCCAGTGCACACAGTTAAATGACTACAGAGACATACGTGATATAGTGGATCCCTCCCATATGCAAACATCTTCCACAGATGCACAAGTTGTTCATACAAACAGGGAATGCTATGGCAATAAAGATGTGCAAACAGTCTATCAGCAACAAATAATGTGCATTTGACAATTAAACATATGGGTGTAGAGGTCAACACTAGGCTGTTTGCCCTAGGGAATGACAGCTTAGCCAGAGTGTGCTTGGTGTCTGCCTCCCCACAGGATGCACATTCCCCTTTCTAAACACCGATGATGTCAGCACTCTATAAGTACAGCAGGAGAAGAGAAACCTCCCAGTAATGCGAATAGCGCTCTGCTAATGCGTCCGTCTCAAGTGTCATAACATAGTTAGGTAGGGGTTTGAATCCTGCGAATGGCAAGTGTGTGTGTTTGTCTGAGGGGGGGGTTAGTGTGTGTGAGGGAAATGTCCCTTTTGGCAACTAGGAGAACAGACTACAGGATGCACATTCCCCTTTCTAAACACTGATGATGTCAGCACTCTATAAGTATAGCAGGAGAAGAGAAACCTTCCAGTAATGCGAATATCGCGCTCTGCTAATGCGTCTGTCTCAAGTGTCATAACATAGTTAGGTAGGGGTTTGAATCCTGCAAGTGTGTGTGTTTGGCTGAGGGGGGTTAGTGTGTGTGAGGAGAATGTCCCTTTCGGCAACTAGGTGAACAGACTACAGGATGCACATTTCCCTTTCTAAACACTGATGATGTCAGCACCCTATAAGTACAGCAAGAGAAAGGAAACCTCCCAGTAATGCGAATAGCACACTCTGCTAATGTGTCCGTCTCAAGTGTCATAACATAGTCAGATAGGGGTTTGAATCCTGCAATTGGCAAGTGTGTGTTTTTGGCTGAGGGGGGTTAGTGTGTGTGAGGACAATGTCCCTTTTGGCAACTAGGTGAACAGACTACAGGATGCACATTCCCCTTTCTAAACACTGTTCAGCTGAAGGCCATGGCTCTGGCACAAGTTGTCTGTTTCTATGATGCCCCTTTGGAAGATGCTTGTGTTGGCTGGAGAGTCCATTATGGTGGCCAGTTCGCAGTCATCTGCATATTTGGTCAGCCACAGTCCGTCCTTGTTGGCCTGTACCTCCAATAAATATATACCAAACAAGAGAGGTCCCAGGACTGAGCCTTGTGGGACACAACTCGTAACTGGGTTGGAGTCTGGCATGGCTCCAGCAATTCTAACCATGTGGGTTCTGTCCTTGAGCCACTGTGCAATCCATCTAGTGACATAGGGGCTTATATTTAAGCTGGTGAGCTTCTCTAGAATGCCCAAGTGGGGTATTGTTGTGAAGGCTTTTGCAAGGTCCAGGTAGGCTGTGTGAACCACCTTCCCCTCTTCAATGGCCTTGGTGACTGTTTCAAAGAAATCAACCAGATTAAACCTGGTAGTGCTGTTGTGCTCTCAGTAGCCCTGAACCAGGCATCTGTTACTGCACAGATATTGATGTTCAACATGCCAAGGAGTGTTTTGGGTGCATGCATCTGGAGGTTTAGACTTCTGGCATTGGGTAGCATTACTCTTAGTTTCTTATCCCTTGTGATACCTATGAAGGTGGATTTGTCATTTGAGCCTTGCCTAACATAGGCACTATGGGGGTAGCAAGAGCCTTTGCCAATATCTGAAAGCCCAGGGGTGACAGGTGCAGGCCGTCCCTAGCGAAGCAGGTAGTTCAACAGAAGATGAATATGTGAAGGTGTAGTGCCTGTGATTAGTTAGCAGGAGCATATATGAATGCTCACGTGGACACATGCCAGGTAAGTCATATGCACTGTGTCACAGGCAATGTACATGTGAACAGGACAAACAGTGACATCCTGTCAAGTGGGACATGGACATACATATAGTAAGCTATGCAGATGGCACTAGGAGTCCACAGAAGCTCTATAACTATGCATTGCAGGTGTGATCAGTATTCCAGGGTAATTGCAAGCAAACATGCATGCAAACAAAGCTACAGTAAACAGGGCTGCATGTAGTCCATTGTACAACAAACAAGCTGTACCAGTTCCAGTAGGTAACACTGCAAATATGCAGGCACTATGCACATGTACATGGAAATACACGGGTCAGATGGCTAGGGTCCAGTCTCAGTGCACACAAGTGTACAGACCATGTACTGTCAGGATGTACAATAACTGGATGGAAACCCATGTGCTCATACCTGCAGTAATACACATGTCAAATAACAGACACTGAGCCTTCACTCAGTGGTTCCATACTTAGTAGGATGTATGCTACCTGGCCTGCCACCACAGTATCCCTGACATATACGGGGACTCTCCCTCCTGTGACAGTTATTTATGTGTGTTGGGGCTGTCTAGCATGGTATGAGATGTGAGCATGCAGTGCTAGGATGCTCCTGTGTGTCCTGTACCAGTCGTGTAGTACTGCACACATATCAACATCCTCAAACATCTGCATTGCAGAGTCCAGTGTGGGCAACATGCCACTTGCAATTTACATGTCCATCATTGTGTATTGCTACATTCATTACCTTATCCCCTGTGCTACCTATGTATGTAGCCTTCTGTTGACATCATTACCACCAGTATGCCAACATGTGCAGATGATACACTATGGTACTTACCATGGGTGTAGACAACAGGACATGACAATCACACACTTACTGCATCAGGCATGCTGTGATATACCCACAATTAATTCAGCATACAGTACTGTTAACAACATGATACTATTACTACACATCTATGTGGTCACCCTGTGCATCAGCAACATGTTAACCTGTACCTGCACAGTTGTTACAGATTGCAGGAGGTGGCACAGTTTCATCATATGCACAGGGTGTGAACTTGGTATGCCTGAGTCAGCCACCGATACCACCAATTGACATGTATGTGTATGTGTGTTGGTGAGGGACAACAGTAGAAGGTGGGGCAATGTTGATGCAGTGTGTGCATGTATGCAGTAGCCCTAGGTGTTGTCAATTTGCATGTGTGTATGGATGCACACAGTTCCACCTCATGGCTGCGATATACTGGTGTTTGTGGACAGCCACAGACTGTACCTGCCAGGTCATGCAGATCAGTGTCTCTGGCCACGGACACGGTACCTGTGCCTTGCAGGGGTGCTACGGACCATATCCAGTACCAACCCAGACTGGGTACTGTCATCAGAAGCAGGTGTTCATTGACTGGACACAGATCTCTGTCGGGCCTGGCCAGAGCCACGTGCACGTGGTCTCCTGGGGCAGTCTGATGACAGAACAGACCCAGCATTGCTGGGGCTGCTGCTGGCACTACGGGGGCGGCCGCGGCCCTGCTGTCGTCTGCGACGACTGCCAGTTGCTGCTGTTGCTGGCATACGGCCACATCGACGCCTCAACCGCCCACCATCGCCCTGGCTCATGGACATGTAGTTGTGGAACCGGTCTAATATGTCCCCACAACGTCTGTCTATGACATCGGTGAAATCACGGATGGCAGCCGCAATGTCACGCATACTGTCAGTCATGGCTGTGCGACATGCTGTCAGCTCCCTCAGACCCTGTCTGGTGTACCGTTCCATACGTGACTGTGCCTGCATGACAGCCCGAAACATAGCTGAGGTTGTAAGACCTCTGTGGGCACGTCTGACAGGGGCAGTACGCCCACGGATGCTCCCACGAGAACCCCTGGACATCTGTCTGTGTGGTACCATCTCTGGGCCATGCCCATGGCTGCTGTGTGGGGAGGCATGTGCCACAGATACCACATTACCCTGGTCAATGCCCACTGTATGCTGTCCATCACTTAGGGACATTGGTGACAAAGGGTGTATTGGCAGGATAACTGTGTGCATTGATGGGGTCGACAGCTGTGTACTGTCAATCGGCTGACCAATGGCAGACCCTGGCATACTTTCCTGTGCCATTACACAGATGTCATCATTATCAGTACCCACGGCACCTGATTCAGATTCCCTGCTACATGACACCAGAGCAGCAACAGAACCTGTGGGAGGGAAACAGGAAACACAGTTTACAATGTCTACACATTACCAGTGATGCACACATGCACACATGCACAGGTGCACACATGCACACATGCACAGGTGCACACATGCACATGTGCACACATGCACATATGCACAGGTGCACACATGCGCAGGTGCACACATGCACAGGTGCACACATGCACACGTGCACACAGTTTCACACAATTGTAGAGTACTCAGTATGCGTGATATCAACACACAGACACAGACACACCTACATGCATACAAAGAGCTCTACTAAGTGAGCCAAATAGTACTATTACTATCAACACTATTACAGGAATTGTTAATACACACTCACCAGCATGGATAGGCTGCATTGCTGTTATACCAGAGGGTCCTGCAGACGTGAAGAAACTAATGTCAGTGGGCACAACTGTGCCATTGTTACTGAGTATGATACAGGTTAGTAGTACAACAGTCGCCTTTCACAGGTCAGCTGCTAATATTGAGGATATCACACTTGCACATTAAATACTATGGTGACAGCTACAAACCAAGGACACACCTCACACATGCATTAACTACCAGTGTACACAACAGTCAACTATACATATGGCATATTACCTGCACGTTCACTGTCTTGCTGCTGCGTGGCTCCAGCCTCCATGCATGTCTGCTGCTGTTGTTGCTGGCGGACTGGAGCCACTACACTCATGAGTAGTCCCTCCAGTCTGGTGAGTGGGGGATGTGTAGCCACCCCACCACCTGTGGCGACCTGTTGCCTGTGGATATCCGACGCACGCTGATGGACATGTCTGATTAAATCACTGCAGTGATGTCGTACCTGCTCATATGTCCTATTATGCGTGCCTATGTCATTTACCCGATGGACAAGGTCTTGCCACAGTGCAGCCCTCTCCTGCTGATTCTGGCTGGTGCGGGAAAAGAGTATTGCATAATCCCGCACCAGGCTCTGGTGTATCTCCTCATCCTCAGCTGTGGAGTAGGTGGGATTCCGCGGGTGGGCCATGTTCCTGAGAAAGAAAATAACCTGGTATCAGCAATATATGTCAGCAGAATTTGACACACATACTACACATGTTACTCGACTGTTATGATATAACATATCTCACATATGTAGCATCTGTCTGTCTATTGGTGGATACACATGTAGATGGCCAGGTATCAGTGCTCAGCCAGCAACTGTGCAACAGTACCTGGCACACTCCATACGACATACTACCAAACCCCAGCAGTCAGAACACTGATTCAGGTCAAGAGCACCTCCTCACTCTGGGGGTTTGTATCTAGGTACTGTATGGCCTACATCATCAACTACTGTGAGCTGACCACACACTGATTGCCCTGGATATACATATCCCACCTCCACCACCAGCACAAACGACTATAGTGCATAACATTACAGATACAAACTTTACACTTTGTAACAGTGACATGGTATCCTTTCAGCCCACTGGGCCAGTGGCAGATACAACCCACAATGCTAACCCCTACACAATTGCTTTCTACAGACATCTCTGAGAATGCATGGATCATGCAATCCCATATATGACCAAGACACTCTCCACAAAGGGACAGCATACTGTCTGGTGGACCCCAGCCATAGACAGATTGTATTACAGAAGATGGAAGCTACTGCAAGACAGAGCATAATTCCATAAAGGGAGGGCATGTCTGAGCAGCACTAGTAAGGATCTATTTTCCATCATACAAAATCCATGGGCAACTTTGAGAGGGAAATCAAGAGGGACACTACAGATAACCAGGTCTTCTTCAGTTATGTTAGCAACCTGGTCAGGATCCATCCTCTATGCCCATAGTTAGTACACAACAACAAATATTTCACTGACACCACAGATATCGACAACATTGTGGCAGACAGGTTCAGTGCAGGTGTCACCCCGCCCTCTCCCCCAAAATAAGACATAGTTATCCCAGCTGACTGTAACCTCCCTGTCATCACAGATGTCCAGGTGAAAGCCACGCTCAGGACAGCAGAATACACAACATGAATGGGACCTGATGGTATCCCCAGTTGCATGCTACATAAACTCTGACAGGAGCTAAACACACATATAGAAGTGCTATGTAACACTAGCCTGACTACAGGATATGTACCTGTACACTGGCGCACAGCAGCAGTGGTTCCACTCCACGAAGGAGGCACCTCAACATACCAATACAATACAACACAATATATTACATTGCAATACAATACTATACAATATGCAATTGCCCCTGGGACTACAGCAGCATACTGTTCTGCTACTCTGACCATTGTGACACATGCGGTGTGATGGTACCTGCTGCTGTCACACAGTTAAATCCAAAGACACGATAGTTGAGTAAAAACCTTTATATGACACCAACAAAGCTTTCAGGTTTAACAACCCTTTTTCAATGCATAACATCAGGTACATTAAAACACGCCTATTTATACAAACTAGCTATCATATGACCTACAGCCATAATCACATGATAGTTAAAAACATTTACCTTATTCATAATAAAACATCTAAAATATACATCTAAAATATACATATACCTTATATTTCTAACCATATTTTATTATTGTTACTTCAATCTAGTGTATTGTATCTTAGTTAAAATAGGTTTTATAGAAACACTGGCATTTAGCCCTGGATCTACATCAGCCGCAAGTCTCACTATCCATTCATACTCTTTTAAATCTAAAGTATTAGACAAATCACCACCCCTATTCGTTGTCACTACTTGTTCAATAATTCTAAATTTAAAGTTATGATTAGTTCCATGAGTTTTAATATGTTTATATAGAGCATTATTTTCATTACATAATCTAATATTTGATTTGTGCTCTATGATTCTCTCTTTAAGTTTCCTTGTGGTTTTGCCCACATAAAATGATGGGCATACCTCACAGGTTGCTAAATATACCACATTATTGCTAATGCAAGTACCATGGGCATAAAATTTAAAAGTTCTCTTCGATACTGGATGTATAAAATTTTCAACACTTAAATGGCATAATTTGTCATTTGCGTATTTAAATATATCCCACAGCAGCTACAATTATGACAAGCATAAGTTCGGATTTCATTACTGTACTCCCTATAGCCTTTATATTATTAAAATCTTTATACCCCAATATATATTTTAATGTTCTCATATTACGGTAACCAAACTGGGGTCTATCACCTACTATTAGCTTAATTTCTTCTTGTGCTAATAGAACTTTCCAACATTTAGTTATTATATCTCTGATAACATATGTCATTGGATTAAATGACATCGTGAATCTTACAATAGAATCAGTATTTAAAGGTATCGTAGTTATATCTTCCTCATTAGGGGTTGTGTGGAAAATAGGTTTAAAAAGTGTATCCCTACATGATATGACATGTTGTTTAACACTCATAAGTAAATTTTTAGAATAACCACTTTTTGTAAAGTCCTCATAGATCTCATCAATCTGTTTTAAAAATATCTCATCAACAGTGTTCAACCTGCTAATTCTAGCCATTTGTGCTTTGACTATTCCTTTGAACACATGAGGCGCATGCATACTGGTTCCATGTAAATATCTATTAGATGCTACCTCTTTCTTGAAAACCATTGTTTCTATATTATTATTATATTTTTTAACTGTAACATCCAAAAAGTTTACAGACTCGTTCGAAACTTCTACCTTAAACCGTAAGAAGTCAGTAGTGCTATTTAAATATGATATGTATTCCATAAGGTCAGGCAAAGATCCCTTCCAAAGGAGAAAACAGTCATCTACAAACCTCTGGTAAAAAATGAGGTTGTCATTTAGATATTTTTCATCGTCATTCACATATACTCTCTCCCATTGATTTAGTACAATATTCGCATACGTATTCGCAACAGGCGTTCCCATTGCTACCCCTGTACGTTGCAAATAATAATTATTATCAAAGAGAAAAATATTATTTTTTAATACTAAGTCTAACAGCATGCAAATGTTCTCAGTATGTCTTGCTGTGAAGCTTGAATGGTGTGTTAAAAAAGTTCTGATGGAATCTACACCATAATCGTTAGGAATAACCGTGAATAGTGAATTAATATCCATTACTACCATATATATATTGCCAATATTTATATTTAATTCCTTCAGCTTTAGATAACATTGTCTCAATTTACTCAAAAATTCAGAGGTATCTTTAAGCACTGTGTTGCACTTAGATAATAGAGGTTGTAACTGCTTTTGCAAGTAAAAAGAGATTGGCTCAGTTATCCAGCCCTTTCCAGAGACAATTGGTCTCATTGGGGGGGCATCCCTAGATTTATGTACAGGTTGAACACTGTTGATGAGATATTTTTAAAACAGATTGATGAGATCTATGAGGACTTTACAAAAAGTGGTTATTCTAAAAATTTACTTATGAGTGTTAAACAACATGTCATATCATGTAGGGATACACTTTTTAAACCTATTTTCCACACAACCCCTAATGAGGAAGATATAACTACGATACCTTTAAATACTGATTCTATTGTAAGATTCACGATGTCATTTAATCCAATGACATATGTTATCAGAGATATAATAACTAAATATTGGAAAGTTCTATTAGCACAAGAAGAAATTAAGCTAATAGTAGGTGATAGACCCCAGTTTGGTTACCGTAATATGAGAACATTAAAATATATATTGGGGTATAAAGATTTTAATAATATAAAGGCTATAGGGAGTACAGTAATGAAATCCGGAACTTATGCTTGTCATAATTGTAGCTGCTGTGGGGATATATTTAAATACGCAAATGACAAATTATGCCATTTAAGTGTTGAAAATTTTATACATCCAGTATCGAAGAGAACTTTTAAATTTTATGCCCATGGTACTTGCATTAGCAATAATGTGGTATATTTAGCAACCTGTGAGGTATGCCCATCATTTTATGTGGGCAAAACCACAAGGAAACTTAAAGAGAGAATCATAGAGCACAAATCAAATATTAGATTATGTAATGAAAATAGTGCTCTATATAAACATATTAAAACTCATGGAACTAATCATAACTTTAAATTTAGAATTATTGAACAAGTAGTGACAACGAATAGGGGTGGTGATTTGTCTAATACTTTAGATTTAAAAGAGTATGAATGGATAGTGAGACTTGCGGCTGATGTAGATCCAGGGCTAAATGCCAGTGTTTCTATAAAACCTATTTTAACTAAGATACAATACACTAGATTGAAGTAACAATAATAAAATATGGTTAGAAATATAAGGTATATGTATATTTTAGATGTATATTTTAGATGTTTTATTATGAATAAGGTAAATGTTTTTAACTATCATGTGATTATGGCTGTAGGTCATATGATAGCTAGTTTGTATAAATAGGCGTGTTTTAATGTACCTGATGTTATGCATTGAAAAAGGGTTGTTAAACCTGAAAGCTTTGTTGGTGTCATATAAAGGTTTTTACTCAACTATCGTGTCTTTGGATTTATCTGGACTCATTTCTGTATCTGATTCGCTGTCACACAGTTACACAGGGTGACTCATATGGCATATTACCTATCTGACTAACATTCAGCAGGGGTATGTGTGACATGTACTCATGGGGAGTCTTGCTTCTTAACACTGTGTGGTTTATTGCAGGGTATGTCTTATCTGTGGGTAGGAACTCTTACCTCCACATGTGCGCTCTATTGCAGTGGCATGGACGACACACAGCAGACATTTAGGTTGTGGATGGTGTGAGGTGTTACTATGGTTGTTGGACATCTGTCATGGGTGTGACTTACATATGTAAATCCGGGAGTGGTAACCTCTATGTGGGTAGCATATGTGTACTCTGTGGTGTTGTCAGTCACTGTGCATTGGTAATGTGTTTGAGTGCATTGTCATAGTGTTGTACATGTCACTGTGTCCTTCTCCATATCTGTAGCTGTCATGTGAGGTCCATACCATGGCATCCATTATGTGGTGTGGAGGGGTACACCGATCTACATGTCCATAGCTGACACACCATGTCCGCTGACACATACCATGTGCAGGTATTCCAGGGATAGTGTGCCACTGTGAATATCATTGGGGCCACTATTGTACACATTTATGACCCTGTTCACCCCTGACACATGCAGTGGTGGTCAGCCAATCACATATCTGGTGGTTAATGGTGTAGGTGATCTGGAATGTGGTATGGTACTCCGGTTTTGACACTGGTGTTCACTCCATGCCTTTGTCACCAGGCACCTGTTGCAATACATCTGTACACATGTGCCTCACTCAGAATTTATATACATCTCTCTCTCTCTCTCTCTATATATATATATATATATATATATATGTATATAGATATATCTATATGTGTGTATATATATATATATATATATATATATATATATGTCCGTATACATATACACATATATATATATTGATGTACATATATTGCTATAGATGTGGAGGGGGGGACACAGAGGGGGTGTGAGTGACAGGGGGGGTGGGACAGGCTGTGTTGCAGGTCATCATATACAGTCATACCTGTAGATAGTCAGATCAGTCTGTCTATGTATATGTATCTACATATATCTATATCTGTATGTGTGCATTACATATGTTTGTACAATATTCTATCTACATCTGTCTATGTATTCCTACATCTCTCTCTATGTATGTATACATATATGCATATCATATATATATATATATATATATATATATATATATATATATATATATATACACATACATATGTTGACATACATACGTATCCATATGTTAGACAGGTATATCAACATATTTGTCTACCACACTGTATACACACACTAACATACTGCTAAACATACATAACTGTGAAACCTACTTTGTACATGGCACTACAACCTACAATCAACCAACATTGATATGTGCACATAGATGCTCTCACATACAAATGTATGTACAGCCTTCACTGATAGTTGCTGTATGCCCCCTGCCCTTTACACATCTTCATATACACATGGATACAGACCAATGACACATATGGAGGGTTCACAGTATGTAGACCTTTATAGTATTACTTTACATTACCTGTGTTTGTCACAGCTGCTTGTGTTGCCGTCTGGTTCTCTGTCCTGCTGCTCCACTTCTCAGTTGTCAGCTTTCAGGTAGCTGTTGCTGAACAATTTGTTTGTGTCTGCTTAATTGCAGTTTTCTCTGTCTCTGTCTCTCTCTCTCTCTCTCTCTGTCTGTCTCTCTCTCACATCCTTCTCAGGGTGCAATGAAAGTATTGCATGTGTGGACTGGGAGTACAGCATACTTTTGTAGGTATCTGCATATGCCCATGTGATGGCCTCTGCACCAATTGTTAGCCAGCATTTGCTAATTGCATGCAGCCAGTTGTGTACTGATTGCAGTTCTCACTGTGATTTCAGAACAGTGCTATAAAAAGGTATGTGAGATAGGCATAGCCCTTTCCGATTTTAAGGGCAGGGACCATGCTGTTATGCTGTGGACAATGTTCTGTGAGTGTAAAGGTTGGTATCTCTCTCATATTTCCAGGTGTGTTGTAGATTAACATTCCTCCATTCATTTCTCCAGTTTCCTGTACTAACTGTGTATGTACACTGACACCTACAACTACTACTACTGTTAATGTGTGTGTGTGTGTGCTTTCCTTTCACTTTTGCTTGCGCTTTGTTGCTAAGGCTTCAATAGTTGCCCTTTACAGTCACTACTTGTATGCCTGCTAGGTGTCTTGACTGTAGTGTGCTGCTGTAGCTTTCCTATTTTCCATGTACATTCACACCATGGAATGCTTGCTATATCTGCTAGGGTGTTACAGCATGCAGTGTGGTCTGGCCATGGTGTGGGCCTTGACATCTATTAGGGTATTTGAGTATGCTTCTGAGCAGGCCCCAGAGACTTTCAGGTTCATCTGTTATGTGCCTCATGGAATGGTACATATCAGTGGGGTACACCCATTAAAATGTCTGGTATGCTGCAGTTGTGACTGTGGGTTAGCATGAGCATATGTATTACTAAACTTTTTCTGCCATGCAAGTGATGAATACTTTCAGGACTCCATAGTTACCATTGCATGCGTTACACCTTTCTGCCTACTGTTTGTACATTTCACATGGGGTCTGTGGGGCATCCCTGTAAGTCATTCACTGTTGCTATGTCTAGGCTCTTAACTATTCAAATATGGTGGTGTCAGACCCGTCATGTGTACAGATATTTGCAGGTTGTCCACATTTCCGTTTCATATTTTGGTCAATATCTCATGCACACCTTTTTCTGGCAAGTCACTCTGGGCTCAAGTCAGAATATGGTGACAAACATTCAAGTTTCAGACTGAATACCCTTCCAAACATCCCACAAAGTGCAGACCCTGTTACTCTCTGAACTGTCTGTGTTTGTTGTAACATTATTTGTAATGTGTCCCTGGTTTTGGGCCTTTGCTCCACATATTTTATTACTTGGTCCAGATGTGTTCCTGTAAGAGGTTGTGGGGTATGGGCAGTGCTTATCCTGCTGTGAGTATGTGTGTGGCTTGCAAGGTGCTATAGTGACATTATTACCTACTAGCTTCCAACTAGCATGGCTGTTTCTGTTCACACACTACTATTATGGAAATCCACTAGTTTTGATAGTAATTCTAAATGGCATGCTTTGTGTACTACACATCTATATTCCCTTTACATTCATTCCTACTATTACATGATATATTTATTTTAGCACAATGTTCTTGTATAAGAGTCATGGCTTAGTGGTAAGTCATGCAGACTACTGTTTCCAAGGTCCTGGGTTCGGGACTCACAGTGGGATTTTATTTTGCTTTTGAGCTGAGTACAGGACCTGTCAATCAAAGTGACTAAGGCACTTTTAAGCAGTTGTAACCAGGTTAGCGCTGGTTTGCGTGGAGCTCACGCATGCGCACTGGCGGTTAGCTCCGCGCACACCCGCTTACAACTGCTTAAACGTGCTTACTCTTGACACCAGCTATTTTCTTTGAAAGAAAAGAAAATGGGGAGACAGGAAAGTGGTGAAAAAGGGGTCACAAAGAGGGTAAGACAGTAGGGAAACAAGCTTGGAATGTGCAGGAGGGATGTAGATAAGGCCCATAGCTGCCCATTTCTTCATCAGCAACAGCTGTGCATATGCATGTAATTTGGTGTGACATTTGAAACCTTCCACCCCTGAGAGAGGTGTCAGGACAACAATAATACTTGTTGTACAGCCAATTGTAATTGATAGGTTCCATGTCCAGTAGACATGTGTGCGGAATGGGCAGCTATGTATGGGGCGTAATTTTTTTGTGGGTACAGAGTGCCCTTTTTTTTTTTTTTCAGGTGAGAGTGGTATGTCAGGTGAAGGAAGTCGGTACAGCTGGGGAGGTAGGTTGGGTAGGTAAACAGACAAGACAAACAAGACGCATACAGGGGCAGTGTATGACATGTGTGGGGGGGTTACGCAGTTGACGGGGATGGAGGTTTGGCTATCCAGAGCCCATGAGCCCACAGATGGCAACAGTGGAACTGATATCCCCACCCATAGGCAGTTGCCACTGTTCCTTCACTGCCCAGGATGGGGCTGTGCTGGGGGCTGTGTAGGCAGGGCAACAGGCATGCCCATTAGTTGCGCCACCCGTGCCTCGAGCTAGCGTAGGGGCTCGAGAACAGAGTCCCGAATCTCCCTACACACCACAGTCCGGACGCTACGGAGGGTGAGTGGTGGTCCTCCTCCAGCCACACTTGCAGAGGGGGGGGTGAGCCCCATCCCCTGCAGTGCTTCCACCCGCAGGTGGCACAGGGCCACCGAAGGAGGGTCCGGACTCGGCACTAGTGCCAGGTGCACTCGCCAGCTGAGGTGGGAGAGGTGGGTCCGCTGGTACCCGCCTTCCCTGTCGTACTATGTTTTGCATTATGTCATGACAGTTTGGGTTAGTGACATATAATACCATTCACAATTAGTTGTAACAGCATGCATTAGTATTCCCATTAACCAAACACCCAGATATTCACACCATTGAACAGGGTGCATAACACATGCATAATTTGAACAGAAATACACAGTCCAACAACATGCAGGGTTAATTGATGGCAACAGGCCATCAGTTGTGGATGTATGAACAGGGCAGATGCATCAACAGACATGCAAATATATATGACCCAACAGGACAAATGTCCAGGGGTGTTAATTGTGATTGCACATACCATTTTCACGTGGAATGGGTTATATGTGGTTATAGGGTGGGGTGAAGAAAGTAATATTAACACCTTCGAATAACAATACATATGCTGTACATTTCTAATAGCTACAGTTATAGACACACTAATGTTCTAACTACAGTTTCCTATATGATAACTATTTCAACTTGGTGATGGGACTGTTACTGCAACATCAGTATACATTTTATTCTTCATACACATTCATATCTAGCTTTGTTCAGCTACATCATCCTGCTACATTTGCTTTATATAGCTGTAGACAAGTGTGGATGTTTGGTATATCAGACAAACATCCTATCTGCATATTGCAGACTGAGAGCAACATATCCAGATTTTGGGATACACATTCCAGATGCAGCAACACTTTGAACAGAGTTTGCTGTTTGGTTTTGAATCTCACATGCATTTCATTCTGTCTTGACTGCAGTATACTTTATTCAGGGGTTATTACTACTGTATTGCTGGATTCATGACACTTTCTCACACTCTCTCACTTGCTTTCATTTTACTATTCAGGATGGTACTTCTAGGCTTTATTGACATGTTTTACCAGTAGTTATTACAATCCTTTCCAGCAGTCTCACTTCTGTCATGTTTCAGTATTTCCACAGGGATATATTTCACACATGTGATTTCATCATCTTCTGCAGCTATACTTTTCAGCCTGCTGCAGGTTGTGTACTATTTTCTTACAGGCAGGGCATTTTTATTTCAGAATATATGTTGGACAGTTTCATGTTTAGGTTAAACTTACAGGCTGAAACACACTTTTGTAGTCAAGCAATACTTGCATACACTTTCACACTGTTACTTGCAAATTTTGTTCCTTACTGACTACACTGCACTCTTTTGCTGACTGTCATACTTTTATATTTCTTTACAGTTACTGGTAGTGGATTACTGACCTGCCTGGTGGCGCAACCGCACCAGCCTATCGCCATAGGCTCTGCGGTTCGCAGAACGGACACCTGCAGCTGTAATATAAATGAAGTAATATTGGAATACACATCTCCATAATATCAGCTAGTTTAATTTCTTACATACATAATTAAATGTTACTTACTCAGTAGTGGGGCGTTGGGTGTTTGCCGGGCCTCCTGGATCCAAAGGTTTAGTTGGTCCTGCTTGCGTCTCTTCAGGTCCGCATGGTGGTGACGGACCTGCTCACCAGTCCTTGGAAACCCTGTGGTACTGGTGAGATCATGAGCCAACCGGTTCCACGCCTCAGCCCTGTATGCTCCCCAGAGGACCTGGCCCTGCATGAGTTGGGCCTCATGATTATGGACTAGGAGCCAGACCATGTACCTGGACTCCTCAACACCCCACCTCTGTGCTTGAAAGTGACTACCCTCTCCTACTCCTGTCATTCTGCCTGCAGTTCAGTTCTACAATCATTTATGCTGTGTTTTCCCACCTATGGGGATTATATAGTCTGTTTTTCCCACACATATCTGTGATTGGCCATTTTGGAATTGTATCAACTTCAGTAAACCTGCATTGTCATGCTCTAGTTTGTATTAATTCCTCTATATTAGCTATTATTGTATTTACAGGTACTGCTGTCATGGATTAGTGGTTCTGTACCTTGACTATGGTGTATAGTATCCTGGGTTTGAACCTGGCCACTGCTTTTTATTTTTCATGACTGTCTAGACATGCTGAGGGGTGTGTCTGTGTAAAGGCAGTTTTGATACGGCTTGCTCAACGTTGCCCGTCGGTTAGCTTGTTTGTGCGGTGCTCAGCTCTGCGCAAACGGGGTACGCTGCTTTAAGCCTAATTTGGCTATCGGCACGCATATTACCCTCAGCTCAGTTAGGGGCACATAGATTTAGTGTGTTAAACCACTGCTCAGCTACGGGCACTCATTTTGTGCCAGTTAAACCACTGCTCATCTACGGGCACATGCACTCACTCTGTTAAATTGTAGCTCAGCTATGAGAACATCTGGCATTTTTTCTTCTTTTGTTACCTCACATGTCTTCAATATAAATGGGCTATTTCATTACATTTTACATATATTGGGGTTTTATGTGTACATATTTGTCAGGGACTTGTTTCCTGCTTATTTTGAAAAAAAAATTGGTGTTGTGGGGGCTCGAACCATGAATGCCTGCTCTTCAGCCAACATCTCTACCGCTACGCTATTGCTTCCTGGCTTATTTTGCATATTTAGTTCTTATATGCTTTCCCACTGACTGCTAACTGTAGCTGCGCTATGGGCACACCCGCGCAAACGAGCGCACTCACGGTTAAACATCTTTACAATTTAAAAAAAATATATAACATGTTCATTTATATATATTTTATGTTCATAGTCTGTGGGGGCATGTGTTGTGTTGTGTTTATTCACATTTTCGTGGACTCTGTTGTGGGTGTTTACTTTGAGCACTTTTACACTTCTGGGGGCGTGTCCGCTTGCAGGGCTCAGCCTACGGACACGCCCCCTACTGTCTTACACGGACCGTGTTAGACCTAGGTGTGATTCAGCATGCTCTCATGAATATGCAAAGCATGCTGGCATCACTCTGTTTAACTGCAGCCTCCGTGTAAGAGTTATAACTCTTACATGGAGGCTTCGTGAATCCTGGGGAATGTAATAATACAAGTGAAATTGATAAAGAACTTGAAAAGACATCACAGTTATTTATTAAGAGGGGATATGATGCTGAGGTGGTGCTATTTTCCCTAAATAAGGTTAGAAAATGTGGTATGTGTAAGATTGGTAAAAATTATAATAAATGCTATGATGAAAATAAAAAACTAAGACACTTAAGAAATGTTTATATGGTAATGACTTATGATTTATTGCCAGAAGAGGTGAGGCAGATAATTCAATTTTATTGGACTTCTTTATTTAAATATAAAGATTTAATGGATATTTTTGAAAGAAATGTTAATTTTTCGTTTAAAAGAGGTAAAAAATTTAAAAGATATGCTGGTTCATGCAAAATTTCTTACCCCAAAGGTTAGTTTAAATATTAATGTGAATTTAATGGGAACCTATCCACGTGGAAGGTGTATTTCATGCCAATATATAAGTAAAACATTTCAGAATATAAATGGCAGAAGTTTTAGACCTATAGGGAAATTTTCATGTAATACAGTAAGAATTATATATGCATTAAGATGTCCATGCGGATTATTTTATGTGGGGGAAAGTAAACGTGCCTTCAAGTCAAGGCTGCAAGAACATGTCAGGTACATTAAAAATGAAAGAGTGGAAAGTCCACTTGCAATGCATTTTAAAAACCATCATAATAGTAATCCAAATGGTATATTAGCTACTGTTTTAGAACATATTGTTACTGCTGAGAGGGATGATAATGTAAAAAAGAAGCTTTTATATAAAGAAACAATTTTTATATTGAAGTATAGTACTATGGCCCCAGGTGGTATTAACGTAGAATGCAATTGGAAAGTCTTTTTATAATTAATGGAATGATTAGTTAATTGAATGTTTAATTGTTTAATTGATGTTTTTATGGTATAAATATGTGCTATGTTGCTTTTGATAGTATTCTCCTTGGAAGGCGTAAGCCGAAGCGCTAGAGACTATCCAGTAAACCTGTGGTGGATCCTGTTTTTTGTCATAATATTTGGCTTTCTTCATTATTTTTTTAGTTGTATACTACAGCTAATGAGGGTATGCCTGGTACTGTGTATGACAGGTTTGAGGTATGTATTCCTGACACAGGTCAGCCTGTGTTAGTCTAACCTGACATTCACAAGCTATCTCATATGCATGTCTGGCCTCTCAGCTGGTAGTGCACACAGAGTCATAGTCCTGTACATGGGGCAGCTGACAAAGGGCTGAGCACAGCCCCTTCCTGCACAGTCTTATGAACGATAGTGCTAGATACATAACACAGATAGCAGAGCGGGACTGTAGTGTGGCAGTGTCTTCCACTACTATTGAAGTGGGTGACAATTGTGGGGGCTATTAGGATTGCCAATGGTGGTTTCAGAGGCCCTTAACATGTTAGAGCCATCTGACACACACACACACACACACACACACACACATACACACACAGATGCACACTGCTGCATGGGGACATGCATTGAAACACACATGCACATGGAGGGGACACTTATCAGAGAAGATGACCTACCCATTTATTAATGTACAATACACAGTGATACAGCCATTGCATGTACCACAGTGGCTTGGTGTTAGAAACTGTATAACTGTGCTTGTATGGTGGATGACATCTGTATGGGCTGGCACTAGGTTGGCAATTGGGGAGTTCACAGGGTAGAAGAAGCACATAGACTGATATAGCCATCACATGCACACATTAAAGACAGCCACAGGGGATGTGCATGCAGAAACACATACACAATTGCCAATAGGCATATTAGTAAACCTACGTATCCACTTGTATGTACTATAGTGCTGCGTTCACATGACATCCTCCACATAGATCATATGCCTGAGACCTAACACCAACCTCTTACAACAGGTAATCTGGTAAATGCAGAATGTTCATGGATGGTGGGATAACCCACCAGACATAGTGAATGGACTTGTCTACTGCTCCTGCAAACCTGCACAAGTGATAGAGTGACAGACTATATATCAGCATGATGTGTCAGTCATGTACGATGTCTGATGCTGGCATGTGTGTCACTATAGTAACTGTGGCATATTTGGCAATGATATCATAGGAATGCTCATTGCTAAGGGACACAGACCACATATGGGTTTCAAACATGTGCATATGCCTTGTACATCTGTACAGATGGCTGGTATCGGCTGTATAGTGTTACATGGTGCATGTGAGTCAGATGCCATTAACAAGCTCTTTAACGTAATGTCATGGGTAGGGGATCAACAGGCCTTAAAATGGTATAACCTACACAACACAACAGCCACAGGGGATATGCTTTACACACACTACTAGAGTTGTCCTACTTATCTAATTATTTCCACTATAGTATTACGCTGTTATTGCACATGCTACAGAGCTTAGAGGCTGACAGTTGTATATGGGTACATCTAAGGTGAATGACATCAGCAGGCCCCTATCTAATTATTTCCACTATAGTATTACACTGTTATTGCACATGCCACAGAGCTTAGAAGGCTGACAAGTATATACAGGTACATCTAAGGTGAATGACATCAGCAAGCCTTGTAACGTAGGGCAATGGGATGTGTACTGGGTGGTACATGCCTTAAAATGGTATAACCCACACCCCCAAGGATATGATTCTCACACACACACACACACACACACACACACACACACACACACACACACACACACACACAAACAGGGATGATGTGATTCTTACAAACACACACACACACTCACACACAGTATCACAGTTGCCATTATTGAGTTTAGAACCCCTACTTATCTAGTTATGTGTACTACTGTGTTACACAGTTATCACATGTGCCACAGAGCATATAGGATTTAACAGTGTTGCAAGGTATGTCTAAGGTGAATTACATCAAGAGCCCTTGTAAAGTATGGCAATTGGAAATGTGCTGGTTGGGAAGGGCATCAAAATACATTACCTTACAAACATACACACTTACAAACACCTTCACACACACATTTGCCACAACTGAGTATATAACCCCTGCCTATATAGTTATCTGTACTATACTGTTATTTAGTTATTACACATGCCACTGAGCCTATAAGGCTGAGTGCTCTCCAAAGGTACATCTAAGGGCAATGACATCAGCAGGACTGCTAAAGTAGGGCACTGGGAAGTGTTGTGGGTGGGAAAGTCCTCACAATACTTCATCCTACACACATACACACTTACAAACTCTTGTACATACACTTCTACACACACATTTGCCAGACCCGAGAATATAACCCCTGCATATCTAGTTATTTGGACTATACTGTTACTTAGTTATTGCATGCACCATTGAGCTTATATGGCTGAGTGCAATCCAAATGTACTTCTGAAGGGAATGACATCAGCAGGACTGCTAAAGTAGGGCACTAGGAAGTGTAGTGGTTGTGAATGGCCTAAAACTGTTTCATCTATGAAGAAACACACACACACACACACACACACACACACACACACACACACACACACACACACACACACACTCTTACATTTGCCAGGACTGGGATTAGAACCCCTACCCATTTAGTTATTTGTACTATAGTGTTATACAGTTATCGCATGCACTACAGAGCTTATAGAGCTGACAAGTGCACAAAGGTGTTTCTAAGGTGAATGACATCAGCAGGACTGCTAAAGTTGGTCACTGGGATGTGTACTGGGTAAGAAAGTCCTCAAAATACTTCAGCCTACAAACATATACACTTATACACACACACGTTTGCCAAAACTTGGAATAGAACCCCTCCCCATCTAGTTATTTGTACTATGGTGTTATGCAGTTATTGCATGCGCTACAGAGCTTATAGGGCTGACAAGTGCACAAAGGTATTTATAAGGTGACTGACATCAGCAGGACTGCTAAAGTAGGGCATTGGGAAGTGTTGTGGGTAGGGAAGTCCTGAAAATACTTCAGCCTACAAACTTACACACACACACACATTTGCCAGAACTGGGAATAGAACCTCTGCCTATCTAGTTATTTGTACTATATTGTTATATAGTTATTGCATGTGCCACTGAGCTTATAGGGCTAGGGCTTTGCAAAGGTACTTCTAAGGGGAATGACATCAGCAAGACTGCTAAAGTGGGGCACTGGGAATTGTACTGTGGGAATGGCCTAAAACTGTTTCACCTACAAACAAACAAACAAACAAACACAGACACACACACACACACACACACACACACACACACACACACACACACACACACACACACACACACACACACACACACATTTGCCAGGACTGAGATTAGAACCCCTACCTATCTAGTTATTTGTAGTATAGTGTTACACAGTTATCGCACGCACTACCAAGCTTATAGGGCTGACAGGTGTCCAATGGTACTTCTAATGTGAATGACAGCAGCAGATCTTGTGAAGTAGGGCAATGGAAAGTGTACTGAGTGGGAACAGCCTCCTAATACTTAAACCTACAGACACACACACACACACACACACACACACACACACACACACACACACACACACACACACACACACACACACACACACACAGGTGATGTGATATTATAACCCTCATCTCAGTACTGTTAGACAATGGAGCTCGCCTTTATGCTGGCACGTGCGACTGGTTATGACTGGTATGCCACTGTCTGCAGCAAGACATCACTCTATGCCATTCAGGGTATCCGTGTGTATGACCCACTCTCTGTGTGTCCCGCTGTGTCTCTCTCTATCACTGTTTGTCTCTCTTCCCCATGTCTATGTGTGTGTATGCATGACATATTGTTATCTCTTGCCCATATATATGTCTGTGTATCACACAGAACAGATGCAGATATATCACATATGGGCCACCTACGGCTAGATGATGGTAATCCCGCCTGATGGGTGTGTGTAGGGACAGTTAAGGTGTACATAGCTGTCTGTATGCAAAGACATATATGCACAATACAGTTATATAGTCCAATGTAGGTTCCAACATAGCCTGTGATTCTCTAAGTATAGGAGCATGCCCAATATGACCTTCTATAGTTATACTCTGGTCTGGGGTTTTGTGTGCTGCAGCCATACTGCAAACAGGACTTTCCTAGAGGAACTGGGTTTGATTTGGCAGACATTTTCTGACATATCTGAGGTCTGACACTGGAATGTATTGTGTCATTACCTAGTGACAGAGATCCTCAGATCATTACAGTGCTTTACCAGAAGAATACAAGATGTATGATGCACAGACCAATATTATGAGCCCAAATATATACATTCTTGCATGAAAAGACTAGTTGAGAGGTGTGGCTACAGCCGGTTGACTGATGAAGCTGTGTAAACAGTCCAGCAACTTGGTGATATACTAGCTGGGGATCTCCTGCTTGTGTGGTATTCTTCTTACCTGAAAAGTCATATCCTGGTGTGGCCATACCTCTCAACTGTACTTATTTTAACAGATTGTCCAGGTGTTTGTCTAGAAGTTTTGTCCAGTCTACATAAACTTGTGTTTTATGGCAAGTTAGTTGCATATAATTGAAGACTGACCTTACAAAATAATGACAGACATTAGTGTTTCAGACTTCATAACCTTCAGACAATTTCTGCTAATGCAAAACCCCTTATTCTACCACCTTTCTCAGTATGTAAGGGCAATATTTACAACATGTGCCTATCATAGAGCCTTTGTCCCACTTTTATTTATGGCCTTGTCCAGATGTCTTGCTATCAGAGGTTGGGAGGTATGGGTGTGGGTACAGAGTGCATTCTACTGTGCAGAAATGTCCATTATATGTGTAGTATATTCCACAGAGCACTGTGACTTCCAGGTATTTCAGTGGCAGAGCAGTACAGAGTAATGTGGTGAACCACTGACAGACAGTTATGTATAGGTTAATAGGTTGCTATGATGTTAATAGGGTATTGGCCCTGAAGCCCTTGTAACCCATGCAGATGAGAGTGTAGAACATGTTACGAAATGTCAGCACACAGAGCCCCTGTCCAGCAGGGACACAGGTGGGATCACAGGACTGTATTTTGTATTTCCCATGCACTTATACAGTGTGCACATCACTAGGGGTATTGAGGCACTTGGCTTGTTGTTGACAGGGAGTGTATTCCACAGATGGGGGAGTGTGTGGTACATGTATCTGTCACACCAACAAGCTGTACTGATATCACAGCCCAGGTTGATGCTGCGCCTACAGGTTGATGGAGTGGGCCTTGAGTTCTAGATGTGAAACAGACCCATCAAGGCAGGGTCTGGATTGCTTTGTATGCCAGACAGGGATCACCTCAGCAGAGTCTGTATGGAATGGGATAGAGGGACAGTGCTGTTAGCCTATATGTGTAGGGTAGGTGTTTGGGGTTTGTGGTAAGGCCTTAGTATTTGCAAGACCCTGGTGTGTGGAGTCTACATGGTCCGTAGTGTGTAGGTTTGTGAAGTTCTCATGTGATTTTGCCTCTGAAGTGTCCATTGTTTGGATTTTGTTTTGTTGCGGACCTCCACTTACATGGGTGTGTGTTGTGTATTTGCAAGTGATGTTTACTGACTCCTTACACTGCATGGCACCTATGTTACTGTACAATCTATTCTGGTGTGCACATTCTCCATTTGTTTGGCCAGTAGTTCCCCTTCCCCTTATATGTATCTCTTTGTCCTTCTGTAGTCCACTCACAGGTTTTGGCCACAGTGGATGCTGTTATGTATTTGTAATTCTGATGTGGGCGGGATACATGCCATTACATCACACATAGGGTTGTGGGCTTCTCACCTCTGAATGTACCTATTTATCAGGTTGTCCATCATTGCACCACTCCATTGCTGTGGTCCTTAGATGGCTTGTGTTGGTATATGTTATTATGCGGCTACATGTGGGCCTAGCTGTCATACCGTCACAGACTAACATCTGGACAGGTCCAAGTATGACAGTCAGACAAAGCCCCACACATGGGGACAAGGTGCTAATAATATTCTGCCATAGACAGTTGGGAGACCGGTTTGGTAATTGCTTGTTTGCTCTTACAGATGTGACATCTGCTTCCCCACTGTCTGCCATTGCTGTTTTGATATGACCCTTTCTTGTTTTGCAAATAGTTGGCAGGCAAAGGCAGTGTTAGGACAAGCAGAACAGATATACAAGGCATACTTGTGCTCCTTCTGTGACAACCTGTGTCATTCCAGAGGTATGGCTGTTGGTCAGTGACATGTTGTCAATGCTGACACAGAAAGGTGGCAGCTTTTTATACACTGGCAGTACAATGACCTTCAGGTTCCTGCTGTCCTAATAGGCACCATGCCTCTCAACGTCTGAGAGACAGTCATCTGGACAAAGCCATAAGTAATTGGGGGACAGAGACCTAAATATAGGGACCATTTTTAAGTATTGGCCTTACAAACCTAGAAAGGTGATTCAATAACAGGTTTTGCATTAGCATGCATGTTTCTATAGGGTATAAAGTCTGACACTACAATATGTGATTATTTTCTGACCTTAGTCTTACGTAATTTGCCAATGAATTGCCAGACAACCACTATTTCATGTTATACAGACCACAGTTATGATACAAACCTCTGGACATTCTGCATTAGGTTTGTACAGTTGAGAGGCATGGTAGGCACTGTGTAGGTTACTCCAATCCAAGCTGTGTACTGTCCATATATGTGGCCCCTGTCCATGACCTGTACAGCTTTCCTGCATTAACAGATATTGACATGTAGACAATGTGTACAACACCTACCATAGGTGTAGCTGACATGCAGAATAGTTGACACTGCAGTTTTTGGAACATGGCCCTGTCAAAGACAACACTGTACCTAGGCCACTATGATACTACAGCCAGGAGTAAGTGCTGGCCACATCCTGACAGTATTAACCACACATATACATAGCTCATTGACCCCTGCATATTGTGGACATGCAACAAGTTATCATGTTGATTGGGACAGTCCTGACAATGTGTGCTCTGCTGCTATTTCCCTGCAAACATATATGTTACTGCATTTCTATGGAAATATGAGTGTGGGGGGCAAACCTGTCAAATGTACACATTTGCACAGACTATGCTGATATTTGCTTTACATTTTGGTTCCATTTAACATAGTATTGTGCCCTGTCTTGGAGACTAGAGGCATATCACAATAGACCACAGGTTAGATTGTAATGGCATACATTTGAGTTTCAGACTTCTTATCCTTCAGAGCCTTACTGCAACATCAAGACCTGCTGTGCTATCACTGTGTAAGTCTGTAGGGAGGTATTTCATCATTGATGCCATTTGTGGGCCTTTGCCAGACATTTCTTTATGGTTTTCCACACCTGACTTGCTGAGTGAGGCTGAGGAGTGAGTATGGGACCCCCACACTGACATCCATGCATGTGACCTATGACCCCCGAGTTAGTTAGCTCCCCACATATACTGCAGTGGGATTTGTCACCCTGGGTACTACTGCATAATGTGGGGAAGCCAGCATTGGGCAAACATTTCCTGGTGTCCCACATAGCTGTCAGTTGTCTGCTGCTATCCCAGTAGGTCACCCCATTCTCTTGCTTGCATGCAGTGATACCATAGATATGCTACCAGAACATACTAATCGATTCATTTATTGTTAAGAAGACTGACTTACCTTGTGCCTGTGGCAGTTGTGAGGATGGTGCTTGAGGGCTGCCTGTCATATGCATGCAGTAGACTGCCTATACATGGTAAGGTGCAGGTAGTGTGATGTGTGTGTCATCCATTTTACTATGTATGCAAGTCAGAGAGAGGTGTCAGTCCCTAGGTCCCTACAGTGTCAGTGTGTGTGTTATTCGTTGCCTCTTTGTCAAGGCCAGGGCATACTGGGCACTCTTCCATCTGCCTACAGGAGCTGGCTTAGAGAGTTCCTCCTCAGAGTCCTTGGACCTTGGCAAGGGTTGGGGGCTGTGTGGCCCTTCCCCGTCCTGTTCCTCCTGCGGTTGCTTCCGCAGTATCATATTGTATAGCATGGCACATGCTATTAACATGTCTGCACATATGGCTGTAGAGTACTGCAGGGCTCCACCAGATATATCAAGGCAGTGGAACCATGACTTGAGCATCCCAAACACACGCTCTATAATGATCCTGGTTTGTTCATGTGCCTCATTATGGCATTCTTGAGTGTGTGTGTGTGTGTGTGTGTGTGTGTGTGTGTGTGTGTGTGTGTGCATTTCTGATGGGTGTCATCATCCAAGGCTCCAGCGCATAGCCAGCATCCCCCACCAGTTGGCCATACAGGATTCCCCCCCCTGGCAAATCCCTGGTACAGCTGTGAGGAATGCCAGATGTGGGAGTCGTGATAGCTTCCAGGGCTGCCAGCACACACATTAATGATAAAGCCCTGGGCATTGCACACAGCCTGGCAGTTGATGGAGTGAAAGCCCTTGTGGTTTACGTAGAACCCACCCTTTCACCAGGTGGTGCTTTGATGTGGATGTATGTGCAGTCTCTGGCACCCAGTACCTCTGGATAGTCTGCTACATGGTGGAAGAGGCACATTTTTATTTATTTATTTTATTTTACATTTGTTGACTGGGATAGTCCGACTGGATGCATGTCCATTTTCAGCAGAAGCCCGGGGAGAAAAGCTCCACATATTGCTGGTCCTCTCCTTACGGGTGCTGGGGAAGTAAATGTGATCATCAGCATATGGTAACATGGCATCCAGGAACTGGTAGAGTACCCTAGATGCAGATGCCTGTGAGACCCCCATGATGTCCCCAGTAGATCTTTGGAAAGTACCTGTAGCTAGTATTCTTAAGGCTACACATACCTTGGTATCCACTGGGATGGGTTCCCCCTCTGTTGGCTTTGGGCCTGAGGTAAGGTCGGAACAGTTCGATGAGTTGCTGAAGTATGTCCCTGCCCACCCTGTAGCGCTCTTCTATCTCCAGATCATGTAGCTCTTGGTAGGTTACCCTGGGTCTGAACACTCTTCTCCTCCTCCTCAGTCTGGGCTGGTTGTCAGTATTATCCTCCTCACCACCCTCAACCTCTGGCACATACTGATGTATCAGAGTGAGAGCAGCCCCTAACATTTTGTCAGTTAAAATTCCCCTGAAAGTGTACACCAATGGTGCAGAGTTTGTGGAAAAACCAGACTGAAACATTTTATACTGTTGTGTTGCAGATGCTGCCTGTATGATTGACTGACTAGGATACATTCCACCTGTCAGCTATATTATTTGTACTTGACTGCTTTATTCTGCTATTTCCCATTTTTTTCCCTTCCCATTTCCACCCCTTTTTAATCCCCATGGCGCACACGCAAACCTGCTGCCCAAATGTAAACAGTTCTGCTATTTCTGTTTTTTTTGTTTATTTGTTTCAAAGTCGGTGCCCACCTCGCAAACCCATTTAGCTAAAGTAAATACTTTTAAGCAGAAATTACCCTCACCTGGATGCGAACATGCTCCTCATTTCATGGAATAAATAAATACAACCTCAGACACACCCACTTGCTTAGCTGTGTTTAGCTAAGCTCAAATGGAAGCCATGGAGCTCCAATGTGCTTACACCAAGCATGACGCATCCCCTTTTCATGTCAGCTGCTTCTCCTGCTTACACCACTGCCTTATAACTCCTACATGATTAGGTGCAGCCAGACAATGGTCTCTCATTTTGTGATTCAGTAAATTTTGCACATTTGCATATCCCACTTCCTTAGTGCCTTGTTCACCACTACACCAGAGCCTTTTCCCTTAGCAAAGTTATTGTTTTGATTCTGCATGCCACCCACTATAATGCCAAAATTCAGATTTTACTTAAAATTGTCTTTTCACATTTTTTTTCCATTTTCAGCATGATCTTGTTTACACGCTGCTGCACTACACTTAAATCGCAGAAATCGGCCAAACAAAAATTTGATTTTTATAATTTTGCAACTCTTTTCCATGCCAGTGGCCATATTTTTGGCAATCGGCATGCCTAATGATTTTAATACATGCTTTACATTGAGCTGTAATGCCCCCATTTTGATTTTTGCAGAAATGTACACCATCAATAACCAAATACATTTCTGCAATGGACACTGTTCTGGCATGGATACCTGCCTGCTTACTGAATCACTAATTCACTTCATTTGCATGGTTTTCACCAGCAAATGAAGTAATTAGCATTATTCAGTGCTGTCCGTACCAGAATAGTGCTAGCAGGCTTGCGCACACCCCCGGACTTGTTTACTGAATCGCTGGGCAGCCATATTCCATGCAGGAGCTGCTGCACTATTCTGGCACTGAGAAATCCCTTTATTGAATCCCAGGGACTGTGTTTACTGTGATTTATAAAATTTTGTTTAAGACCTAGAACCTAAAGATTACTACCACTATAAAAATAGGTTGTGCTGCAGAGATTGTCATTTATACCTTTTTCATAACTGTGATACTGTCAGCCCAGCTTGCTGGAATTTTGTAAATAATTCTGTGTCATTTGTGAATATTGATATGATTTATATGGGTTTGTTTTGAATTGTCGACAGCTTAGGTTGTCGAATGCTTAATCATCGACACCTAAGCATCGAGTGCTTATAATAGCGAACAGCCACATCATCAAATTCTTTCCTCAGGCAAGAATTCACATGGCTGTTACCAGGGATTTGCCCTTTCCCCAATGTAGAACGATCTCGGAGTTGGTATACTTAGTTGGGTGTGGGGGGGGGCAAAGCCCCCCCACTATGTTTGGGTGTGTTTGTTTATTTTGTTTACGGGCGGCCACCCAAATTCTTTCCTGAGGAAAAAATTTGATGAGGTGGCCATTCGCTATTGTTAGCTTTTGACGCTTAGGTGTCGATGTTTTAAGATTTGACAACCTAAGCTGTCAATGTTATGATATAGACACATTTATACAGAACTGTATGTTATGTACTGAGCTTCAAGAATGTAACCACAGCATACCCTGCTGGAACATAGAAGATTAACTTACAAAACTTCATAAAATAAGTTGAAATTAAGTGCTTTACCATGTGCTATAAAAATTTGTTTCAATGCAGCAAGCAGACACAATGTCTAGAGCTAGACATTTTTTATTGTCTGAAAAGCAAAGTAATTGCTAGGTTTAAAATGTAAAGGGTTTGATTACTTTATGACTTCCTAGCAGTTACACAGTTCTGAGCACATCTGAGAGATATGTATTTTTAACACAGAGATGTTAGGTTTCTGTTTAGCCTGGGAACTGAAGTCAGGTGACAAAGAGTGATGCCGTCCAAGCTAACCCAGCATTAATGTTTGATATTAATTTGAGAACCCTCTCAGAGAGAGACTATGCATTTTGTATTTTGTCTTTGACCTGGAAACATCCATCATCATCACCACCATCTGCACTTGTGTTGTTAATAGTAAGTAACTAGGGAAAAGTAATTTCTTTTAGAGATAGATAGGAATATAGTAAATATTAGTTTAGATGTTTTCCGTATTTATGTGAGACTGTCCTGCAATGTTATTTTAAATTATTTCCTGTGATTTTGAACTCTGAAGTATCTATGTTTGTTTTCTGAGTATTGTCTTGTTCTTTTATTATTTATTAATAAATATATTTAAACCTATCTTTGTGGCTGATATTTGTGAGGCATATTTAAGCTCTTAGAGTACTTACATGTGTATTTGGTGACACTGTACAGGCCACTACTAAATAGCCTTGCTTGGTCAGACTACCATTTGGATTAATAATAACATTACACAAAAGGATCAGACACCCGTTGTAAGGGCCTTATAGTAGCTGATAAGTAGGGTGGCTGGTGGCAGCTGGTACTACCTTATAGTCTGGGCAGAAGGGGGCATAGCTAGTAAACCTGTGCCAGCCTTCCCCAGGTGTGTGTGTGTGTTTTTTGTATATCAATCAAATCTCAAAGGGTGTGTATATCAGCTACTTGAGCAGGGACACGAAACAACAGCTTCAGTAACAGGATCTGAAGAAGGCTTGAAAAAGCTGAAAGTGTTTGTCCATTGTTTACATCAGAAGGGTTCTTCACTTTTATGTTTGTTTTTTCTGTTTTTATGAAATCCACATGTTTTAAAGCTGTGGACTTACAATGCCACTTGACTTTTACAACAGCAAAGCTCTATATTTCATATATTGTGGTTTGAATATGGTAAAAGCCTGTTACTGAAGCTGTTGTTTTGAAGCTGTCTTTTCGCCATTTTGGTTGTTTAGCAAGTTATGAATACTCAGATGAAATACTAATACTTGTGGTGCAACGCTCTTCCAATATTTACATTGTTTTTTGTTCTGCTGAGCGTTCTTTAGCGGAATTCACTTCTTTTTCTAGATATCCAAAGCTACATTCACATGTGTCGTGCAACGTATCAAGGGATAAGACTGATGTGATGCAATGTTTGTTGCATATCAGTGCATTCACACAAGGTGTTTTCTTGTGCTAGAAGTGAAGATCAAGCTGTACAATTCCTCCAACTAACAATATAGCTATTAATCACATGCACCACAGTGGAACTGTTATCACAGATGTTGAACTCTATCTACATGACTTCATTAAATCAGCTGTACTTTATTTGCCCATAGTGTTTATTTACTAAATGGATGAGGGTGGCCTATGCCACTCTGTACATACCCAGTATAATTGGGGGTATGTCATTCCTGCAGAATGACAAGTTAAGGACAGAAATGCTTACAGTCACCCAATGCTGGTTTGGAACACTTGCCTAAGTGCTGGGAAAATCAACACCTTAGTGGGATCAATGAATGTGTCATGGTATAAACGCAACACCAATTGTCATATGTGTGGTTATGTGACAGCATTACATCATGTGTATGAATCAAGGGATATGCCTCCCTGTTGTATCTTTCAACTGTACAGATTTTCACAGACTGCCCAGATTTTTGCCTCATATTTTTGGTCTGTTTTTTATAAAATTGTGGTTTTCTGGCAAATCAATGACAAGTCTTTAATGACTGAAGTAAAAACATAATGACAGACATTTGAGTTTCATGCCAACAAAAAACCTGTTTAAAAATCGTCCATATTTTGGGGCCTTTCTCATGCCATTATTTATGGCTTTGTCCAGATTTCTTGCTCTAAGAAGTTAAGAAGTATGGTCCTTGTAATTACTTGAAATAATATTGCTGTATGTCAGACAACACTGCCTGATGCTACCTATAGCCTCATACTGTTGTCACTGTGATGGTAGAACAGCTCTTATGTCCAGTGTGGAAATAATCCTATATTTGAACACATGCTTTGCTTATGAAACAACATATGTTACATAGTCTAACATCTTCAGTCCTGAGGTGTCTCATTACATCTGGTATGGAAGGACTGTCCTTTCAACTGACACTACCTGTCTTCAATACAGCCATTCAAATGGATAATTAGAATAAAGCTTCATCTTATTTGTCATCTGCCACAGGAGGTAGCAATGAAAGGTGGCAACCCTCCAAATGATTAAACAGAAGAGGGTTAGACAGATACATAGACAATGCATTAACAGGAAAAAGACTTAGAAAAACAGGCAGTAACAGCTGTGTCATGCATCAGCTGTGTCATGCAAAGGAGCTGTGTGTGCAAAAATGATTTCTACAGCCATATGGGATTCTAAATATTGTCAGTACTAAAAGGTGTAAGACACTCCTGTATCCATTTACATACACACACACACACACACACACACACACACACACACACACACACACACACACACACACACACACACACACACACACACACACACACACACGAGTCTCACTGCTGTATTCAAACTCCTTACCTATCTACTTACAAGAGTATTACATGCACAGGCCAGAGGAGAAGTCTGACTGCAACATGAAAAACAGATGTGTGTGCAAAAATGACTTCAACAGGAATGTAGGATTCTAAATGTTGTCACTACTAAGAGATTCAAGACACTCTTGCATCTGTTTACATTCCCACATGTAGTCAGAAGAGTCTCAGTGCTGTATTTGAAGTCTCTACCTATCTACTGACACAGTCTACATGCAACTGTATTATAGGCACACACCATAGGAGAGGTCTGACTTTAGTGTTGTGAGAGTGCATTATTAAAATAATTACCTCATCAGTGTGTTACAGACGTATGCATTTGTGGACAGAGTGAAAAATGGATGTGGCATTGATCTGACCATGTAAATGTTTCTCATAAGTGGGAGTCAAATGAGCTGTTGAATTAATCCTCCAGTGATGCTATGGACCCACCATCACAAACGCACGTTGACTGTTGTGCGATTAGAACCCCAGTCTATCTAGTTACACACTCTAGTAGACATAGTACTTAACCCAAGTGCCACTGCAGACATGTGAGTTCTATGGTGTGAGAGTGCACTTTATAGGGGATGACATCAGTACTGTATTACACAGAAGATGATATTGGGAGAAGGGTCTGACATTGATGTGGACTCAACCTGCAGTGTAAACGTTTCTCAGTAATGCTTATTCAGTGAGGCCAGCAGTACAGCAGTACATAAGGTCATATTTATATGACTCTATACACAACTTACATACACACACACACACATACAGACACACACACATACAGACACACACACACACGCACACAATTTGACTGCTGTGAGCTTAGAACCTCTTATATATCTAGTTACACAATCTAAAGGACTCAGTACTTAAAGTAAGTACTGCCACAGAAGTCTGACTTCAGCAGTGTGTGAGTCCACTTTATAAAGGATGACATCAGCATTGTGTCACACTGAAGATGATGTTAGGAGAAGGGAAGGGTCTGACACTGATGTGTAAACATTTTTCTAGACTACTATTGCAGTGATATCAGCAGTATGTAAGGTCATATTTACATAACTCTGTACACAGCCCCCCACACACACACACAGTTTGACTGCTGTGAGATTTAACCTCCACCTATGTAGTTGCACAATCTGAAAGACACAGTACTTAATGCAAGAACCACCAAAGAAGTCTGATTTCTACAGTGTGACAGTATAGATAGGATTAATTTCTCATTCTCTGTCGGAGAAGATATTGTGATGTTGAGTTTTTTTTGCAAAGCCATATTTGTTGATATGGAAGATTAAGTACAATCTTATGATCAATAATCAATCCATATTGCTGACTTAGGTCAGTTAAGCAGTTATAAATGTATATTGCAGAACTGAGACTGACCTATGCCTGTGTTGTGTACATGATACACACACACACACACACACACACACACACACACACACACACACACACACACATACACACACACACAGTTGTGAAACACAGGATGGACAATGAAACAGTCATGGATCATCAGGTTATGATGGTATGTAAACTTTAAAGAATGCTAATGATATTAGCAATGGTATTTGCTCATGCATGGGCAATGTGCACTGTTAATAAAAAACAATCCTTAATGTTCCAATGCAGTAGGGCTAAGTAATGATGAAGTACATGTGTCAAGGATCAATGTGGTTGTATATCATTTCTAAGTCCCTGTGATGCCCCCTGCACTGGCCCAGTAATCAAGGAGCCTCAATCCTCACCACTGGCAACAGTGAGGGATGGACACAATGGGAGGATGACAGGTACACCCATAGTAAAGTACAATTTCCCTTAAGAGCACACATAGATCACAGTCAGTCTGGGGCTGGTTTCTCCCTCTTTCTCCAGATCCCCAATAAGATGCCCCACTGGCACAGCTATATAGTTGAGTCCTTAGCCAGGGCTCCAAGCCAAGTCCTCACAACACTCTGTCTGTCCAACCAGTGCTTTGTAACCCTGCCCAGGTAGCTGACACACACTTTGAGATTTGAGTTATACAGAAACACACACCTGGGAAAGGCTGGGACAGGTTTACTAGCTATGCCCCTTCTTCCCAGACCATAAGGTAGTTATCACTGCCAGCAGATCTCCTTATCAGCTACTTTAAAGTCCTTCACAAAGGGTGACCAGTCCTACTGTGTAATGTTACTATTATCCAAATGGTAAGTGTGACCAAGAGTAAGGCTATTTAGGAGTGGCCTGTACAGTGTCACCAAATACATATGCAAGTACTCTAAGAGCTTAAATATGTCTCAGAAATATCAGCCACAAAGATAGGTTTAAATATATTTAATAACAAATAATAAAATAACAAGATAATACTCAATCAACACAGTAGCTACAAAGTTCAGAATCAGAGGAAATATTTTAAAACAACATTGCAGGACAGTCTCAAATAAATACAGAAAACATCTAAACTAATGTTTACTATATTCCTATCTATACCTAAGAGATACTATGCCATCAATCGCTTACTTACACAGCAAGGCAAGTGCGGATGATGAATGTTTCCAGGTCAAAGGCAAAATACAAAATGCATACAGTCTCTCTCTGAGAGAGTTCTTAAAATATCAAACATTACTGCTGGGTCAGCTTGGATGACATCACTCTTTGTCACTTACCTTCAGTTCTCAGGCTAACAGAAACTAACATCTCTGTGCTAAAAATACATATCTCTTAGATGCTTACAGAACTTGGAATTCATAAAGTAATAAAAACACTACATTTTAAACTTAGTAATTATTTTTCTCCAAGACAATAGAAAAAACTTCTAGCTCTAGATATCCTGTCTTCTTGCTGCATTGAAACTAACTCTTATAGCACATTTCAACTTATTTTCCTTGAAGTGTTGTAAATTAATCTTCTATGTCCCAGCAGGGTATGCTGTGGTTACATTCTTGAAGTTCAGTACATAACATACAGTTCTGTATAAATCATAACAATATTCACAAATGACATAGAATTATTTACAAAATTCCAGCTAGCTGGGCCTGCAGCATTTCAGTTTGTCACAGTCACATTGATAATAAGGTCCTAAGCATGCAATCAGTTGTGAGGGACTTGGGCACTCAGGTTGATAGCAAACTGACTTTTGACCACCATATAGCCACCGTTGTATGGAAAGCTTTCTACATGGCCCACCTCATTAGTAAGGGTATCTCATCCAGGACAAGATCATAACATCGAAAAAAACACACAGTTCCTCCACTCCTTCACCAATGAAGCATACAAAATACAAATGGAGAACACCAACTGCTGCAAGTTAGAATTTTTTTTAATTCTGGTACCTCGGCCTTCGCCTTCTCCTGGAATACATTTTACATAACACTCCACCCATTTTTATACAAATTTTTAATTAAATAATTGATGCACCATCCCCCAATTAAATAATTAAATTCATTTTTTACTTACTACTTTAATAAAACAAATTTGGCATTTTTTTCATTTGTATTTTGTATACAAGATCATAACATCCCTGTATTCTTCCCTTATAAGATCCATTATTGAGTACAGTGCCCCTTTCAGCATGTAACTCACATAGCACATGCAGCAGCTGGAGAGACCATAGAGGTTCTTCACCTGGAGAATCCAGGGCCTCAAACATCTACCCTACACAGATATGCTAAAAGCCCTGTCACTCTACTCACTCTCCTACAGACTCCGCAGAAGTGACCTCTGTCTGGCATACAAAGCAATCTCAGACCCCGCCCTGATGGGACTGCTGTATATCTGCAAGTCAAGCTCCACTCGTGTAACCTGCATGCTTGACCTCAGCCTGGTCTATGACATCAATAGGACTTGTTGGCGGGAGAGATTTGTGTCTCAGAGACCCCCCCCCCCTTTGTGGAATAGACTCCCTCTCCATGTACCTCATTAACCCTTTTTAAGCACAACCTGGATAACTGGATGGGGAACAGAAAATACACCCCTGGGATTCCACTTATGTCCCTGCTGGACAGTGGCATAGGGTGCTGACTTGTTGGAAATAGCCTAGTAACTTTCTATGATCCTATGAAGTGTCAGTGCTGCAGTGCCAACCCAATTGTCCAGAATGAAGTGGTCAGTTAACCACACAGTTCACTGCAGTTCACTTGAGTACATTAAGAATTTCCCACATAATGAAGTAATACAATCCAGTAGGAATATTTATTTTTGTGCAAAATCTTTTCCTAAAGTGCAGTACTGAGAAACTTATTTGCATGGATGTTGGCAACATGTTAGTGCATGCATGATTATACTTTGAGGTGTTGAAGTTGGAATGCAAAGTAGCAGTGTTCAGTGGTGCTCCCTGCCAACCTTTGCATAAATATGGAGCAGCGAGAACATGTTCTAATTGTGATTAAATATAGAACAGATCTGTTTTATGTGAACATGTTGCATATATACACTTTGCATGTTGGAGTCTACCTTTCACATGTTAAGGCCACAGCTTAATTCAAAAATGAATTGTTGTGCTTGCCTTCCCTATTTGCATGATGTTAGGTGTGAGCAAACAGAGTTTACTGCTGAAGGAAAATGTGAAAACTTTAATTTTGTTATCCTTCTGTAGCGTAAACAGGCTTAGTGGAGAGGTGTGGCTGTCAGCAGTCTGGATATTACTGACAAGAGAAAATACACCTGTCACTTAGCCCTCTGTGGCACAAGGTGTTAGCTTGGTGAGCTAAATGAAAAAAAACATAGATGAAGCAGGGTTGGGGTCCAGTCTGCATATCATTTTACAAAGGATATCAGAATGTGATTATCAAAATTAATTTTGATCCTGACTGTAAGACTACATAGGAATGAGTATCCTAAACATGTTGATTGCCTAAGTGTGTCAGTATGTTCAATAAAAGCATTAGATAGGCAAGAGTATTCCTTACGCTTATATCAGTTGTAGCCTTTGTTACACTTTACATGATATCCAGCAGCATGCTACATATAGAAGCCCAAGCATGCCACAGTTTATCACCCCAACTCTGTTTTACTATAGCTCAGTAGATGTATTGTTATTTGCACAAAGCTAACTGTGGCAATGTTGTGTAAGGCCAAAACTCATCACATTTTGCAATAACACTTGAAATGCCTTTAAGCATCACATAATACACTTGGTCATTGACAAACTTCATGGAGTTACTGAGGACGACAACTGATTAGGGTTGCCATCTATCCTTTTTTTATGGACTACCCAGAAATGAAATTGTTTGTCTGGTAGTCCAGAAAACACTGTCCATACTCCAGTATTGGAAGATTTACTATACATTTCCTGTAAAAAAAAAAAAAAAAAAAAAAAAAAAAGGAATCGCAAAAAGACTTCCCCTAACATGACTATGACATCACGAAATGGGTGGAAAGTGGGCAGGGATATGGGAGGTGTAAGGGGTGTGGTCTTGTTCTGGTTTCAGTCACAATGAAAGGTGGCAACCCTACAACTTAGGGTTAGGGTTAGGGAATAGTGTTAGACAGATACATAGGCAACACATTACCAGGAAAGAGAGACTTTTCAACAGCCCACAAAGGAAAGCTTACTTCACACGTGTCAAACTCCCATAATTGAATGGGCAGTAATAACCAATTCAGCCAAAGGAAGATGTAGAAATTAGTCTTTGGCAAAGTACTGACAGTATGAAAATGCCATTCGGTGAAATGTACATCCATCAGCCTAATGATTAGTCAACAGAACAAAGCGGTGACAGAGCAGGGGTGAAGATACAGACAGATGGACACACACATATCAACAGCTGGTGTTATATGTAGTTAATGCACATCTTTATGGTGTGTTCTTATTATTCATCTGTCATTCTCTGTGTCATTAACTTATGGCTTGGGGGGGTCAAAAACCTCTAGGAGAGACAAAACATGATGAAGACATGAGTAGAATAGTAGAATAATGGGGGTCTACTAATTCTTCCTTAGGGACATGGATATGTTTGCAAATGCTTTTTTGCACTATTCAAAATCCATTCATTAAAAATTGTAACTGGATAAAAATGAAGATGTATAACATGAAACATACCATAGACGTCTAGCATCATAGTAAGAAATAATATGACATACATCTGGAATCAAACCCTTGATACTATGTTCAAAATGCAAGTGATTTATATCAACCCCCCAGAAAGGAAGTTGCACTTTGTCACATATTCACATCCAGTAGTCAAAGAACTGTTAGCATAACTGTTGCACACTATTGCCTTTATTCTGCCTTTACTCTGTAATCTGTTAGTGCAGCATGTTTAAGCACCTTGGCTTGAGCATAACCAGAGTATTGCCAGTGATAGCACCAACTGACCAAGTTTTGTCATAGGACATTCATCATCACTTGGCATTGGTGTGCAATACAAAATTCCGGTGAGGATAAAAGCTTTCTAATGGGCCATTTCCAGCCATATGTGTTGTGTGTGATTGTATTTTTTGACTAAATTAAATGTGTGAAAAAGAGGTTGATAGGAAAGTGGTGAAATGGGGGGGTGCAAGAAGAGGGGGCACAGGGAGAAGAATAGAAGAATTTGCAGGAAGGCAGTGGGAGAGAACCATAGTTAGCCACTTCTTTACAACATAAAATGTAGACAAAAGGTGATGAATTTGGACTGTCTTCACACCAAGGGTAAATGAAGGCAACAGAATAATGTTATTGAGCCAATTCTACCAAATTAAGTGTGTCAAGAAGACACTTAGATGATGCATGGGTTGATTTTTTTTGTTTTGTTTTGTTTTTTTTTTGGTGGGACAGGTGCCTTATTTTTTTTTTTTTACATTCAAAGATCGAGTAAATTTGGGGAAGGGGCTTAGGAATGTGAGGCTCAGGTAGTTAGGGTAGGTGAGGAAACAGGCGCAGACATATAGGACATACAAGACAGACAGGGATGGTGATGGACACAAAAGGTTGGGAGACACCATGATTGTGGATAGGTAGGGGACATCAGAGGCACGCCCACGTAAAGCCTGTGAATAGTGAGAATCCAGCCCTCACCCTCAGAACTGTTATTATTGTCTCCTGCCTCAGTTTCCTGTGTCAGTGTTCAACATGGCTTCATCCTGGCAATATGACAAAGCACCTCTTCTACATGGCCGATTCGGGTACCACAGACCCTTTCCATGATACCCGCCACCAGTCCTGTCAGCTTTTGCCAGGTGACAAAATCACCCCTCCACTACTATTACTCCCAGAGGGTACCAGTGCACAAGCTCTTGGGGTACAGCTACCTGACGCAGATGGAGTAGGTAGGGCAAGAGGTCTGGAGGCAGTGTTAGCTGGTTGGGACCCTGAAATGATGGATGTTAGTGCTGCAACTTGGTGGGCCAATTCACAGTGGTCAGTTTACCTCTCTGTACTGAATGTCATTTTTTGTAAGCAGAAATGTCTGACAACAGAATATTTTTAAGCCATATAAAATCTTCCTATAAAATAAAAAAAAAATTGAGAGAGAAGGGGTGGGTGAGACAAAGTGAGTATGAATTACATCCATGGCATGTCACATGATTACATAATTTCACTATATACACATTTATGATTATCCAGTCCATACACCTTTGCCACATCCAGGTACAACGAGAAGGTGTTACTCTGTTATACCATTAATTAATTGCACTGTGATATATATATATATATATATATATATATATATATATATATATATATATATATATATATATAAAATAAGTGTTTATTTCAGTATTGGTATATTGGATATAATGACAGTAGTTATTAGGTTTACAGTAAGAGCTGATTAATATGCATCCCATTCCTTTTCTGAGGCAATTTAACCTGTCTTGTTGTGCCTCACTGTTCACTGCAATGTCTTCAGCAGCTGTACAAATGAGAAGCCCAGAAGAGACATGAAGAAATAATGAATACCAGTCTTGGCTGTCTACTCCATTCCATAGTATTGACTGTTGATGGGTCAGTATACTTACACAGCTGAAGGATGTCTGCAGTTCTAAACTCATCCTCCCATTGGCTAAGGAGGTCCTGCTTGCATTGTTTCAGGTATTTATAATGATAACGATAGTTCTCTCCAGTGCGTAGGATGCCAGTTGCATTGGAGACAGCCTTGGCTAAGCTGTCCCAAGCCTCAGTCTTATACTGAGATGCAGTGTAGTCCCCCCTGCAGCAGCCTATGGCTGTAGTGCTTCATGAGAGGTACAATAAAACATTTGGAGTCCTCAACACCCCACCTCTGTGCTCTATATTCATCCTCAACATCTCCCTCACCAGCCATGTCTGCAGAAGTCAAGCAACAACTCTATGTCTGAATTGTCACCAAATTCCAATCTCACATTTAACAGCCAGTGGATAAAGATCCACGCCCATACCATTGACATTTGCATGATGGAAAGCACAGAGATCCATTGCCAAACAAAGAGGCAGGCATTTTATCAAACAACGAATCTGTGAAACATGGTGGTGAGATTTGCCATGGGTGATGCTCAACATTTTCAAACTTTTTCCAGTGGTCAATACTGAAATACTTAATAGCTTGGCTTATAAGCCTTGGTCTTTGGAAGGTTAAACAGGATGAATTGAGACATCATTTTTTGGGAATTGCACAGTGTAAAAAGCTAATTGTACAATGTGGGAATCAAACATATGGAATAAATAATGCATACATTTTAAACCAGTTTATTATTTCTCAGTGCTACAGGAGAACTTTCTTTCAACCATGGTCATTACAGATATACTGCATTCAGTATGACTGGAGATATATTTAAGATAGGTTTTTATGTGTGTGTGATTTTAAGAAGTCCTGGGAATAGCATTCCTATGAAAGAGACGGTATTAATGTTTGTAAATATATGTCATGTAAATAAATATATGTCAGATGGGCAGACTTTCATGACTGAGTAATACAAGTTGGGGTATGATACATGCATACTTCACAACACATACTGTCCTAAGCACACATACTGTTCTAAACACAGAGTTGGGCTATGTGAGGAGTCAAGATAATTTTAACTAAAGTACTGTGCCCACCAGAGATATGCAAGTGCATTTTTAATTAATTGTCACAATTACCATGCTTTATTACATAGAAAATCAGCTGGGTTTCTGCAAATCAACCTATTTATGATACCCATGTGTATGTAGTGTTGCCTTCCTAATCAAAGTGTTGTGAGAAACGTCATTCTGACACCCTTTGTAAAAAAAAGTGTTACCTGGAATTGAACTCTGGATCATGTGTTCATTTCCTAAAGTCAATGCACTTACATCATGTTCCCCAGAAACAGTTACGCAGTGGGTGGTTGTTCTCCACTCAGTGCTGCCCAGAGTGCTGATGTCTGCACATTGTCACTAAGTCTGTTTGCACTACAGAAGACTGCTCGAGTAAAGATTTTTACATTTTTCTTTAAGCAGATTAGCTTGATTGTGTGCTACTCAGTAGCAAGCAAGTGCACAAGGCAAGAAACAGAAAACAAGCAACGCAGAGCTTTGTCAGAAAGATTTAAGGCCTACATATACTAAAGCACTGCTGGTGAGTCCCTGCTGGATGAGGAAACTAAACCTGCATTTTTTGTCTGTGACTGACTTAACTGCTTTCTGTTTTACCTGCTCCATTTTGTTTTCTGTTTTAAGAAATATGCTTGGCCTGATGTTTTTGTTCTATGTAAGAGACAGACAATTTATCTGGGCTGCACATCTCACATGTTTTTTTTCATTGGTTAAATTGCCTTTTAAGTGATACTTAAATACATAGTGAAATTCTGGGCCTTTGTCTTTGAAAAGATTTCAAGCCTGCATAAACTAAAGCACCGTTGGTGATTCCCTGCTGAATAAGGAAAGTAAACCTATATATATATATATATATATATATATATATATATATATATATATATATATATATATATATATATATGGGTCTACCTGACAACGCCGAAAGCTGACAACGCCGACGATGAGAACACCGACACCAGAAGATCGAAAAGTGAGATGACCGATGGATGAAAACCCCAACGCTGAGAACACTGACATGTGAAAAGGCTGTGTAAGTATGCGGTAGTGACGGACGTTAGGGTTAGGGTGCGAGTAAGGTAAGTGTGCGATATTGACGGACTCTAGGGATAGGGGTGGGTTAAGTGAGTTAGGGTTAGCGCGCGGGTTAGGTGAGTGTGCGATAGTGACAGTCCTTAGGGTTAGGGGTGGGTTAAGTGAGTTAGGGTTAGGGCGCGGGTTAGGTGAGTGTGCGATAGTGACAGTCTTTAGGGTTAGGGGCGGGTTAAGTGAGTTAGGGTTAGGGCACGGGTTAGGTGAGTGTGCGATAGTGACAGTCTTTAGGGTTGTGGCGGGTTAAGTGAGTTAGGTTTGGGGCGCGGGTTAGGTGAGTGTGTGATAGTGATGGACCTTAGGGTTAGGATTTGGGTTAAGGTTGTAGATAGTTGTGTATGTAAGGTTTAGTGTGGGTTTGTAAGGATTTTGGTGTGCTTGTGTTGTGTGTGTGCTTTTTGGACAGGGGATTTGTTTTGTTTGTTGATTGTCGGGATTGCGGTGTGTCGGGCATGTGAGTTTTCGTGTTTGTGAACTTTCGGTTATGTGGTGTCGGTGATTTAGTTGTCAGTGTTGTAGTGCGTCGGTGTTGTCAGGTAGATCCATATATATATATATTTATGATCTGTGACTAATGGAGCTGCTTTCTGTTTTTGCTTTTTTAAGAAATCTGCTTGGCCTGGTGTTTTAGTTCTATGTGAGAGATAGACACTTAAATTATCTAGGCTGCACATTTCACATGTTTTTTCCATTGGTTAATTTGCATCTTGAGTGATACTTTAAATACACAGTGAAATTCTGTGCCTTTGTCTTTGTCTAAAATGATTTCAAGCCTGCATAAACTAGAGCACTGCTGATGATTTCTTGCTAGGGTTTCCCATCCAGACCTCCCTTTGTTGATCTGTTTTTTTTTAAACCTGGTGATTTTAAGCTGCCCATCTCTACTGTAAATTGACCTTACTAAGCTCCTCCCTTTTTACATTGTTGTTAATATCTTGAAATATTAATTTGCCCTTCCCTGTGCTTATAATGAAAAAGTGCAGTTTGCCTATCATGTCTATTCTACTGATTTACTTGATCCAAATTCATTATCTAGCTAGCTGTTGGATAAAGTAGTGTATTTTTATACTCCAGCAAGCACTTGTTTTTACATCAAGAGGTCAGTGGATTTTCCATCTAGTGCACTGGGAGATAGCCTGGTCTGTTTAGGTTGGGGAAACACTTGAGATTTCTGCATGTAGTTTTCTTGGCTGGAGGGCTTATTTGTCAGCTTATCCTATCTATATAGCTGAGTGGCTCTTGGCTTATTTATACAAAACAAAGTACTGTTGTATCCATCTCTTTAAGTTTGTTTGTGGTAACATTTCACATATTTTAAGTTTGTTTGTGGTAGCATTCTACTCCGGACACTCTTTTACTGCACTTTTACATTAGGAGGACTGGGATTATACATTAAGTGGCAATAAGTGTTTACCTGGTCTATCTGAGATAGGAAATACGAAAGGACTTTAAGTATTTTTTTGTACTTCTCTTATATACTGCAACTGTACTTCAGCGGTTTCAAAAAAACTGTACTGTCTGCTGCTGCTTTAAGTAGTTAATTGTACATTATTACATTGTATCTGTTAGTTGTAGGGCTGTTGTAAGCAGGTTGTGTGGTCTTGCTACACTTGGGCTCCAAACCAGATACTCTGTATTAAGAAGGTGTTTTTTTCTGCACCCTTCTGGCAGACGTGTGCTGATCTAACCTAAGTTGGGAATTGCTGGTGAAAGGCTTATTTTGTGCTTTCCTGATTGGAAGTTAGCTTAAAACTTGTTTCTATTTGCTCATATTTAAGTCTCGTGTTTGCACAGTTCTTTTTAGAGTATGCTCAACAAGGTATTAAGGTTGAAAGGAATTCTGCTACAAATATGTAACATAAATAAGGTATAAGATAAAGCTTGCTTATATGTAGAAATAGAGTTTAGCAATATGTGATTCGCATCCATACGAAATGACTATGGCTTGAAAAATAAGGAATTTGCTTAATGGACATGTTTTCTACAGAATCAGAAAGAATGTATGCATTTCACACTGTCAGCAACAAAGCTGACCTCTTACAGACTAAGCATGTATGCATTTCACATGGTGAGTAAGAGCAAAAATGTGAAAAACAGGATGTATGCAGCTTCTTTAAAGAATGGACAACAGGAAAACAATCTGTACATGTTTCTATTATTTGACTATTAAGCAAGGAAGTTTGAATGGATATGCTTTCATCAAGTCAGCATTTGCACAAGATGTTTCTTTAAAAGACAATACCAGTATTATTTCTCTACAGGATGAAAACATATTTTTCTGCAAACACCAGCAAATAGATATTTTCATACAAAGACCAAAATAGAATACCAAGGAGAAAAACATGATGTAAAACCACTATAAAGAAACTATAGCAGATAACATTGTTAGAAACATTTGTGTAGGAACACCCATTTGTTCCGAGGTAATATTATATCTCTCACATCATCCATGCTGTTTGAGAAGTAAAGTAACACAGTACCTGAAGCTGTAACAGTAGTTCATGTGATTTGTTATAAAAAGTTATTTATTGGTTACTGATTTTATGGCAGAGTTTGATGTTGCATCAGTGTATATTATGCAAGTTTATGTGGGCAACAGACTGTGAATGCAATTATAACTAGACTTTGATTTCAGCATAATCCAGCCAGCAAGACCTTAGTGTCTTAAGAAGACTTTGGTTCCAGTACAGTAAGCAGCACCTTGATAGTTAATTCTTCAATGGCGAGCTAGCCTGCATTAGAAAACAGAGGGAGTGGTAAGGCCCGCAGAGGGTCACTTCAGTCAAATTGCAGTAACGAACATTTGTACATATGTGTAAATCCTAAACAGAAGTACTCCAGTTTATGCAGCTTGCAGCAGTAAAGATTCTCAGACGTCTGAATCCAGATTGAGCCTGCAATCCAGGAAATTCACAGTGCCATAAATTCTCCAAGAAAAGGTGGACATCTACTTTTCACAGCAGTTCACTGCCTGCTGTGTTTCACCAGCTTCTCGAGTCTCGAGACTCTGAAAAATTTCCAGCCATCTGCAACAACAGCCTGATCACCTGTTTTCTTGCTAACTGGTAAGACTTTTTTCTGTGTCACATTTTTAGTATGGCTGTTATTAGACAGAATTCAAACAAGTGTAAGCCAAGCTTTACTCTTAATGCAGCAGAACAACCAGATAAAATATGGAGTAAATTGCATTGTTGGTATACACAGCACATTAGTAAATGTAAAACCTTATTAGGGCAAGTTGACATACAGGCATTATATAAGTGGATTGTAACATTTGATTGGTATTTGCAACAAAAAATGAAGTATATCATAGTAAATTTTTATTGGGTGATTTAACAGAAACTGCATTTTGTGTGCCATGCCATAAAAAAGTATTGCATGATATTGCTAAAAAAATAGACTGTGAAGACAGACCTTTTCATGATAAAGAATTAACTAAGGGTAAAGTGTTTCCATTATATCCAGATGTAAAGCAGTTATGTCCTGTTAGTATATTAATTTCTGAATCACATCTGTTATTGACAGAATCCTCTGTAGATCTTGTGACACCCTTTAAAAATTATGTACAAGCATGGAATGATGCCATGACTACACATACAGATGAGGACAGAAACAAGGCTTATGATAAATTGACAGAAGAATTTAATAAATTCTTAAGAGACAAACAATGTGAGTTCAAAAAGTTCAAGAATGACATCCAAGACCTCTGTAAAAAGTGCATAGGAGCCCTGCAGTCAACAGAGGAATCTAATGTCAGGTACCATACATCCCTTAAACAATTACAGGAAGAAATGAAAGACCTTAAAAAGCGTTTGAAGGAAAAGGAAGAAGAATTAGATGAATTAAGAGAGACTAACCTACAAAAATACTGTCTTGATATCCCAGCTTAAGGAAGAGTTAAAAAATACAAAACCAGTCCAAATTATAGAACAGGTTCAGGGAACCACTACAGATTTATATACACAGTCTAGGTTATTACAGAGTTTACCACAATGGAATGGTAAAAAAGGCATATTTTATAACATGCTTGCATTTGAAGAATGGGTGGCATATACAGCAGGATCTGGTATATGGACAGATGCATTACTTAGATGTTTCTGGATTTTCATACCCAAATGTTTTAAAACGTTCATTCAGTTAAAGCAAGATGCTTATCAGTTAAACACTAAAGTAGGATGTATGACAGCCATTCTAATGGCATTTACACAAGGGCAGCCACTCACAGCTACGTTATTAGATAATTTCAAAATTACTCTTACAGATAACTTAATGGAACAAAAGCAGGCAGAGACATGGGAAAAAGAGAAATACAAAAACAGCAAATGCATTGCTTTTTAGAGCATGTCAAAGGGGCTCCAGGGGATATTAAATGTATCTATGAAGAAAATTCTGATGCCCTCACTGATTTGGTACAAAAATTAATGAGGGGACGGACTATGGCTGATGATGAGACATTATACTCACACCATATCTTTGCATTTGAAGATGATAGTGTGCCATTTGAGGTAATTGGTGAAGTAAAAAAACAGGGAAAGGCAACAGTGGTGTGACCAACCTCCACCAGAAAGGGCTATATCTGCACCACCAGTTCCTGCCTCTATGTTTATAGCATCAGGATAAGGCACAGGTAATGAACAAAAGGCATCAACATGCTTCTTTTGTACAAAAATGGGACATGTTAAGCAAAATTGTGATCATTACAAAGCCTGGTGTAAAAATAAGGAAGAACAGGGGGTGTTTCCAAAAATAGAGCTAAAAAATGTACAAGAAAAGTCAGAAAAGCAGGACCATGTACAAAAACCTTACAATATCAGTAACAATAGCTATAAGGGCCATCAGTATACAGGAAAAGGGAAAGTATGTCCTGTAGATTTTCAAGCAGTTTCGCATATAAATCTGAAACATTTGATATAACAGGCAGAGGGAATAGCTAGGCAACAGTTAAGAAAAGAGATTGAAAAGCCTAAATATGTAGATGACTCGGACACAGAGGAAGATGACAAGCAAAAACATGAGGTATGTCATATTGCATTTGACAATAAAGGGGAGGATGAGTGGATCTCCTTCCAATAGGGATGTACCCCCCTACTCTGGTATCTTTCCTGACTACTTTTAAAAAGGGTCGAGATGGACGACCACTGATTGATATCTGGGTAGAGGGGTCACTATGGAAGAATGTCTAATTAGACACAGGAGCAGTAGTATCTGTCACAAACAGACAATTACCTGTGAATCCTATAAAAAGGTTTGCATTTCAGCATTTAATGGCACAGGATGCTATGCACTGAGTAGCCAAAATGTGGACATAAAGTTTAGCCAAGAGGGACAGACATGGAAGGATGCATTTTTTAATGCATCCATCTTGCTCAGCTACCATTATTGGCATGGACATTTTAGGGCCTTTGGGCATAGTAACTGATCAACCTAACGGAATCATGTGGATAGGAGACAAGCAAAAAGGAGAGGGAGAGCAAAATACAGGTTGCTATGCAATCTCTATACCTGACAAACCTACAGGATATGTGAATACAGACAGTGAGGATGTGGGAAGCATTTACAACAGCAATTCCCAAGTCTGTGGTCCAAGGGTCCCAGTTATTGTAGGAAACTAGAAAGCCCAGTAGGGTGAGAAGTGATCAAGACTATAGACCACCTTTTCAAAAACAATACCCTATTCCTAGGGAGGCAGAAGAACATATGGAAAAATGTATTGCAGAATGGGAAAAGGAATTAATTATACAAAAAGGCAACAGCCCTACAAATTCACCAACCTGGGCAGTCAAGAAAAAAGATGGTAGTTGTCTTGTTATTGATTTACAGAAGGTTAATCAATATACTACTGCTAGAGCACATTTGATTCCAGGAGTCCCAGAGTTGGCTGCACATATTAAGCCACAAAGTAAGTGGTTTACAGTAATAGATTTAGCAAATGGCTTTTTTGCAGTACCACTCAGAAAAAAGATTGGCCAAGATTTGCCTTTACATTTAAAAAAAAAGCAATATGTCATGACAAGGTTATCACAAGGATTTCAAAATAGTCCAGTTATTTTTCATCAGACAGTAGGATCCATTCTACAACATTTGGAAAAGGATTATTCAGTGTTACATTACATTGATGATATTTTGATTCAGTCAGAGACAGTAGAGGAGCATGTATGGCTTCTTAAAAGTATTTTTCACACTTTACAGCAGGCAGTGTTAAAGGTTAAAAGTGAAAAAATTCAGTTTATGTGACAAGAAGTCAAGTTTCTAGGTACTATTATAAAACCGACAGGAAGGTCTCTTTGCCCTAGCTTGTGCAAGGCATTTACAAATGGAAAAAACACTGACTATAGCAGACCTACGTAAATTCATGGGAATCATGAATTACAACAGGGAATTTATAGAGGATTATGCAGCCGTGGCTGCTCCCCTATACAAAATGTTACAGGAACAAAAGAACCCCACCTTTTTAGAGTGGGGACCCCATGAAGAGGAGGCGTTTTCACAAATAAAAGTAAAATTATCACAAGCTACAGAATTAATAGCATCCATACCAAAGTTACCATTTGTACTACAAGCAGCAGCAGGGATGACACTGTCTAGGGTACTACTACAGGAATGGCCACATGGTAGCAACAATAGAATGGAAAAAACATTACGTCCAATCACTTTCTGTAGTAGGTAGAACTGGTATACAGCAATTATTAGCCATTTACTGGGGTATTAAACAAACTGAGTACCTAACTGTATTTTCCAGCATTATAGTACAAACACTGTATCAAGCAGTAAAAGCTCTGATAGACAATTTTGAAATGAATAAATTACAGATGGTATTAGCCAGTCTTTGCAAAATGGATGGCACTTTTCAGAATGAAAACTGTCACTATACAAACAAGGGACAAATACTATTTGTCCAATTATATGGGATATGAAGGGAAACAGCATAACTGTTTAGAAAAGATAATGTCATCTGATGTGCAATTTTTGGCATCTGACTTTGATCACTTTAAGCCATCCATCTTTGTGGATGGAGCATGATATTGGGTTAAAGGCAGATACTGGACAGGATTTGGCATAGTTCCATAGAATCCACAACTGGATTCTCTCAAACTAATCAAGTTACCAAGACACGTCACTTCAAAGAGCTGAACTGGAGGCAGTACTATATGTGCTAAAGTATTAGAACCCTGTTAACATTTTTTCAGATAGTGCTTATGTAGTAAACTCTTTAAGACTGCATATGGAAACCTGGGTAAGGCGAGGATTTGTGGATAATGCAGGCAAACCATTACAGCATGCTGAAGTATTAAAAGGTATATATAAAGTTATAACAATATCAAATCAACAGGGACAGTACAGCATTTTGAAAGTAAAAGCACATCAAAAGCCAACCAGTGAAACTTACATGTTAAATGCGTGAGCTGATACTTTGGCAAAACAAGCAGCACAAAATGGAAAAGAACTTCTAGAATGTGAGTATGTCAGTGTAGAAGTTAGTGTCTTAAAAGTGTTAGAAACTTCCAGAATATGAGTATGTCAGTGTAGAAGTTAGTGTCTTAAAAGTGTTAGAAACTTCCAGAATATGAGTATGTCAGTGTAGAAGTCAGTGTCTTAAAAGTGTTAGAAACTTCCAGAATATGAGTATGTCAGTGTAGAAGTTAGTGTCTTAAAAGTGTTAGAAACTTCCAGAATATGAGTATGTCAGTGTAGAAGTTAGTGTCTTAAAAGTGTTAGAAACTTCCAGAATATGAGTATGTCAGTGTAGAAGTTAGTGTCTTAAAAGTGTTAGAAACTTCCAGAATATGAGTATGTCAGTGTAGAAGTTAGTGTCTTAAAAGAGTTAGATGAAGAGTCAATAGAAAAAGATCTAAAATAGAAGAGTTCTGATGAATTCTCATGACGAAAGCACTTGACTCTTTCTTGTACTTGGAGTATTTGCACATTTGTTGATTTTGGTTGTGGAAGATTAAAGTTTGGACTACAATTTTGTTCCAGGTTTGGCTACTGTGAGTGGTGTTCTGACAGAAAAAGACCTTGTAAATATACAAACACAACAAGGCTTAAAAGAAGAAACTGATCAGTGCAAACTAGCAGGTATACCACCAGAGGAGTACTATGTGTACACTACTTGCAAGGGGTTACAGTTGCCATATGTACCAGTTCAGTTGGCACGCCAGTTGGTCAAGTTAAATCACCAAATACTGGGACATGTAGAAGCTGATAAGCTATGGGCAGTTGTAAAAGAAAAGTATTGGAACCCAAATTTAAAAAAGGTCTGTAAGCTAATTGTAGAAGAATGTTTAATCTGTCTGCAGGTAAATGCTAAAAGCAAAAGGCCTCAGTTACATCGGGTGCAGCCAGCAGATGGGCCATGGTATGCAGTTCAAATAGATTATGCAGGTCCTTTGCCAATAGCAAAGGGAGGTTATAGATACCTACTGGTAGTAGTGGATGTTTTCTCAAAATGGGTAGAAGCAATTCCTACCAAAACAATAATGGCAAAAGCAACTGCAGAAGCTTTATGGAAAAATATATTTTGCCATTGGGGATGGCCACGGGTCATAGAGTCAGACAATGGCCCACAGTTTGTTAGTGATCTCATTAAACAAATGTGTAATTTGTTAGGCATACAGCAAAGGTTTCATATCCCATACCATCCACAATCTAATGGCATTGTAGAACATATGAATCGAACGTTAAAAGAACGTCTAAAAAGGCATGCTTACAAAAGGGCAATACATGGATACTCAACGTAAAAAAGTCCAGTAAGCAAATACTCCCACCAGCAGACTTTAGCTAAGCTCTATGCACTGTAGAAGTAGTAGTGGTATCAAACTGAAATCCACGATTTGGCAAAAACAAGTGAAAACTTACGAAGAACCAGTTTGTAGATTTAAATCCTTTATTTGGACAAAGCAGCAAAACGAAAAAACACGTCTAGTATCCAACAAGCGCTTTTGCCTGGTTGTACCAGGCTTTCTCAAGTTAATTTAAACAAGAAAAACTCTCATCTTATATATTCCAGGATCATTAATTAAGTACGCTAATTGGTAATATTGATTGAATAATTAAATCTCACTTAAACAATCAAAAATAAAATACCCTAAAGCAGTGCTACAAAATGCTAGCGTTTTTAAAAATGCTAAAGTGCGTTACAAAACATTATAAAACTGACTTGAAAATGTGTGTGTAGTAGATGACCTGATAAAATTATGTTCCATTTAAAAATGTACTCGAACATTTAAATGAAAACATGGTTAAAAAGTAAATGTAACAGGTTGATAATTTTTGTTAAAAAAAAAACTAACTAAACATTTCCCATCCAGATAAACATTAAATATTTAAAACATATATAACCTTGTCAAGTACAAACATAATTATGAATTATTAAAGCATGTATAAATGAGTATACGAATGCTAAATGCATTTAAAAACATGAGGAAGTTAATATAAAGTCATATAAAAAGTACTAATGTAGCTTATTCCTGTACATCTTTCCTGCTCTAGTACAAAAAACTTTAGTTGCATGTTGGGGCAGCCCAAAAGATGTTTATAAAAAGCGTTGGTATCCCTTCTTCTTTCTATGTCGTACAGATGCTCATAAATTCTCTTTTTGAGCATTCTCTCGGTCTTCCCGATATAGAAACTGCCACAAGTCATGCACACTCCCATGTATACCACTCCTTTAGTGTTACATGTGTAATAGCCAAAGGAACTAAGTTTTAACTTTCTAGCAGATAAAAAGTAGCATTCTTCTTCCATAATGTAGGGGCACTGGTTGCACGCCCCACATTTATGTGTTCCTAACTTCTTTAAGTTATGTCTTATTGTATTAAAATCAATGCTCCTCTTCATTCGTTCAAATAATCCCTTTAAATTGATGTCCCTTTTCCTAGTGAAACATACCTTCTCTGGTAGGAATTGTTGAGTGTCATTGTGTGTTGCTACAATAGGCCAGAACATATTGATAGTGTTTTCTACCATGTTTTCTACTATACTCTCATCTTATATATTCCAGGATCATTAATTAAGTACGCTAATTGGTATTATGTTTAGTTAGTTTTTTTTTTAACAAAAATTATCAACCTGTTACATTTACTTTTTAACCATGTTTTCATTTAAATGTTCAAGTACATTTTTAAATGGAACAGAATTTTATCAGGTCATCTACTACACACACATTTTCAAGTCAGTTTTATAATGTTTTGTAACGCACTTTAGCATTTTTAAAAACGCTAGCATTTTGTAGCACTGCTTTAGGGTATTTTATTTTTGATTGTTTAAGTAAGATTTAATTATTCAATCAATATTACCAATTAGCGTACTTAATTAATGATCCTGGAATATATAAGATGAGAGTTTTTCTTGTTTAAATTAACTTGAGAAAGCCTGGTACAACCAGGCGAAAGCGCTTGTTGGATACTAGACGTGTTTTTTCGTTTTGCTGCTTTGTCCAAATAAAGGATTTAAATCTACAAACTGGTTCTTTGTAAGTTTTCACTTGTTTTTGCCAAATCGTGGATTTCAATTTGATACCACTACTACTTCTACAGTGCATAGAGCTTAGCTAAAGTCTGCTGGTGGGAGTATTTGCTTACTGGACTTTTTTACGTTGACTGTTCGTTGTTCTTTTTCTTCCATGGCGGAAGATTTAGCTGGCTCTGACTTTCTTGATACTCCTGTGCTGTTAAGGAACGAACAGGATGATATTCCTGTCACTCGAAAGGAATTCAATCAACTCCTATCCATGATGACTCGTATCAACGATTTGCTCTCTGCAACCAAACTTGACAGTCCTCCCTTGTTGCCCGGCAACCAGCAACAGAGGCAAACTAGGGAGTAACCTACCACACGAACCCAGGAGCCGAATGGCGGTGATAACCTGTTTTTTTCTACTTTATCTTCGAGAATTAATGACCACAATAACCAAGAACAACAGCATGTACACCAGCAAAGGGGCTTTAATAGCCACAACGCCAATTATAATGAATTCGATTTCCAGGCATGGACGGAACAACAATTCATTTTCAAACAAGGTACTTCAAATAAACATTTTGAGCAAATGGACACTGATTTTGACTGTCTGACCAATAAACTTTACGCATATAAAAACGCTCAATTGGAAATAAACTATCTTAATGAATGCATCAGGGTGCAACGAGTGCCTAAAGGGCTTCGTTGTTTTAAATTCCCTAATTCTGCTACTCTTGGTTCTACATTGCATTCACAACTGCTTGAATTGTTTGACAAAACGGGGCTAGAAATTCTTAACCTCATGGTTCAAGATTATCAAAGAAAAGCCAGTGTATTATTGAATGAACTTACATCTTTAAATGACAACATTGTCAAACATAAAAACTTTTTAAGCTTTAAGAAAAAATATGATGATGTTTTCATGGAAGTTGATCAGCACTGTATTAAAGTAATTGATCATAAAACTAGAAAATTACAAAGAGATTTGGCAGAATATAAAGAAGGCAGAGCATATCCATTGCCAGAGAGAATTAGACATAATCATGTAGAAAAGAATAGGAATAATTCAGAGGTAATTGATTATGACGAAGTTACCACACCTGCACCAGAACCTTTAAGAAGAAGTGAACGTTTAGCACAAAAGGACAATGTTAGTCAACCTCAGATTTTTCAATACCCGCAGGGCAGACCGTTGGGGCAGAATCATGTACATCATCAACAGGGTTGGAACAAGGGGCGCAGATAGAAAAAGAAAGGCCTGTCTATGACCAAGAGAACACAGAAGAATCAGATATTGATTTAGAAAGGTGTCAAGTTTTTATGGAAGATAATTTTAAGATATATAACTTTACAGATGTCACTATTACTCCTGATTTCTTTCAGTTATTCACTAAGGGCCTACAATTTGTTCCTAGTCGTTCTATGAATCTTCCCAATCTGTTAGTTGAATTCAAACTATTTATTAGGAAACTCAATTTGGCCATTTATTTCAAAGGCCAACAGCAACCAGACCACGCCCTGAGTAGACGGAGTATTTTTAATCCCCCTACACACCCTAGTTTAAAAGTTTTCGATGAATTAGTAGAAAAAACGTTTAGGGAAAATCAAAGCATACAAACTAAAAACACTTTAAGCAATTTTGATTTCCACTTACAACAACTCATTGAATACTTGAACAATGAAAACATCAGGGTGATGAAACCTGATAAAGGGGGAGGTATTGTCCTTATGTATAATCTTGATTATGACGCACATGTATTTAGTATTTTACAAGATGTGGACACTTATGAATTAATTTCAAGGAACGAATACAACCTGGCCACTTCTAAAATAAACTACATGTTGAAGGACTATCTCCACCAAGGGGGTATTAATGAAAAATTATATAACTTTCTCTCTGTTCCCAAACCGAAAATTCCTACAATTTTCGGAATACCAAAGGTGCACAAGGGTTTAGCACCTTTAAAGTTTAGACCAATAGTTGCAGGTGCGGGCAGCATTACTGAGCCTTTAGGAATTTTCATAGACCAAAGTTTGAAACACCTGATTTCCACGTTTAGCTTCATCTGCAAGGACTCTTGGGAATTTATTGGTAGCATTACCCCAAATTTGTTTGAACCTAATCTTCTTATGGTCACCATTGATGTTATTGAGCTGTTCCCCAGTATTCCGCTGGATATAGGTTTAGACTGGTTTAATGAAATTTTAGCCAGTGAATCTAATTTAAATGGAAGTTTGATTAACCTTATAGTTGTTCTTATGGAAACAGTTTTATCCAACAATTTCATTTACTTCAATGGTGAGATTTTCAAACAGAAGAAAGGGGTTGCTATGGGCGCATCATGCGCATCTTCGTATGCCAATATTGTCCTTTACAGATGGGAGAAGGTATTTATTCATGCCACAGAATGGAAGGAATATATTCTGTTTTACAAACGTTATCTTGATGATATATGTATTCTTTGGAAAGGTAGTAAGGAAACTTTCATGGACTTCTTTAATTATTTAAATTCAACTACCACATTTTTGGCCTTTACTTGTGAAATTAGTGATTCTTCTTTACATTATTTAGATGTGCTTCTTAGTAAGGATCTAGAAGAGGGCCGTTTCCAAACATGTATTTACAGAAAAAGTACTTACTCTAATACCTACTTGCATTTTGACAGTGGGCATCCGTACTACACTAAAAAAGGAATAATAAAGGGGCAATTTATTAGAGCCTCAAGAATGTCCAGTACCAACAAACTTTTTTTGCAAGAATTAGGACTTTTAGAGAACATGTTCTTAGAGAGAGGATATCCACCTACCCTGATTAATTCATTAGCTTTAGAAGTGATTGAAAAGAGGGATTCTTTATACCCACCATTGTTAGGGAAGGGCTTACCTGTGGCCTCCCTCAGTAACGATCAACAGAATGAGTTAAAAAATAATTTTGTATACACCTTTAATCAAGACTCGGCCTTGGTAGAAAACACTATCAATATGTTCTGGCCTATTGTAGCAACACACAATGACACTCAACAATTCCTACCAGAGAAGGTATGTTTCACTAGGAAAAGGGACATCAATTTAAAGGGATTATTTGAACGAAAGAAGAGGAGCATTGATTTTAATACAATAAGACATAACTTAAAGAAGTTAGGAACACATAAATGTGGGGCATGCAACCAGTGCCCCTACATTATGGAAGAAGAATGCTACTTTTTATCTGCTAGAAAGTTAAAACTTAGTTCCTTTGGCTATTACACATGTAACACTAAAGGAGTGGTATACATGGGAGTGTGCATGACTTGTGGCAGTTTCTATATCGGGAAGACCGAGAGAATGCTCAAAAAGAGAATTTATGAGCATCTGTACGACATAGAAAGAAGAAGGGATACCAACGCTTTTTATAAACATCTTTTGGGCTGCTCCAACATGCAACTAAAGTTTTTTGTACTAGAGCAGGTTCCCCACGACCCTAGGGGGGGTGACTGGGAGACCTTGTTAGAAAACAAAGAACTGATCTGGCAGTTAAAATTAAATGCTTCTCAAAACCCAGGTCTAAATGATACTATTAGCCTTTCTAGTGTTTTAAAGATGTACAGGAATAAGCTACATTAGTACTTTTTATATGACTTTATATTAACTTCTTCATGTTTTTAAATGCATTTAGCATTGTTATACTCATTTATACATGCTTTAATAATTCATAATTATGTTTGTACTTGACAAGGTTATATATGTTTTAAATATTTAATGTTTATCTGGATGGGAAATGTTTAGTTAGTTTTTTTTTTAACAAAAATTATCAACCTGTTACATTTACTTTTTAACCATGTTTTCATTTAAATGTTCGAGTACATTTTTAAATGGAACATAATTTTATCAGGTCATCTACTACACACACATTTTCAAGTCAGTTTTATAATGTTTTGTAACGCACTTTAGCATTTTTAAAAACGCTAGCATTTTGTAGCACTGCTTTAGGGTATTTTATTTTTGATTGTTTAAGTGAGATTTAATTATTCAATCAATATTACCAATTAGCGTACTTAATTAATGATCCTGGAATATATAAGATGAGAGTTTTTCTTGTTTAAATTAACTTGAGAAAGCCTGGTACAACCAGGCGAAAGCGCTTGTTGGATACTAGACGTGTTTTTTCGTTTTGCTGCTTTGTCCAAATAAAGGATTTAAATCTACAAACTGGTTCTTCGTAAATTTTCACTTGTTTTTGCCAAATCGTGGATTTCAATTTGATACCACTACTACTTCTACAGTGCATAGAGCTTAGCTAAAGTCTGCTGGTGGGAGTATTTGCTTACAATACATGGATACATCATCTGCCTGGTATTTTAATGGGTATTCAAGTGACACCAAACAGCAAAACAGGTATTTCCCCAAAAGAAATAATGACAGGCCACAAAATGCCCATACAATTACCATTTGACCCAGATATACCTAATGGTAGGCCCATGCTAGAAATCAGCAAATATCAGGAATGGCTAAAACAACTTACTACCATATGTAGCTATAATGCAAGGGAACAGGTGTTCCATCTATGGAAAAAGGTGCCAATATTACCAGCTGAAGAAAACCTTCCCTACAGAACAAAAGTACTGGTAAAAATATTCCAGATGGAAGGCCCATGTGCTAGCAATTGGCAAGGCCCTTTTGAAGTAGTGGAACAAATTGGACCATTAGTGTACAAAATCAAAGGAAAAAAGAAAAACAGAACAATGCTGGTACATAAAGATCAACTAAGAATGATCAAAAACAGTGAGCAATGTAAATCTGATTAAGTGTATTCTCTTGTAGGTTTCCAACAGAAAAAAACATAATGAAATTGAAATGGTTTAAAGTGCATCCTTTTGGAAATCTAGTTTCAGATGACCAAAGGCAAAATCAATCAACAATGGAAATTTTATTTAAAGGATGTTTTTTTAAAGCAATAATAATTGTCATACTAATTATCATTGTATTGTCTAGCATTAAATTGCATTTACAACCTGTTAATGAAACCATAAAATTACATAAGAAAGAAAGTAAAGAAATGTGGAAAAGTGAACAAAACTGGTCACCATATTTTAATACATTTTTGGAAAGACAATGTTGGTATGCAAAAAGCATGAATGTTTCTAATTGTTGGGTATGTAGTTTAATACTAAAAATAACAGGGGTCATGCCTTTAATACTTATTCCACTAAATTCCCTTAGTAGTTGGAGGGTATTAATAAATGAGACAGGAGACCAAGTCATAAATGTACAGCTATGTAAAGTAAGAGCACAGTTATCTGCTATAGTGCAGGGAATCACATAGTTTCAACAAAATGGAACTGTTCCACTGGGTAATAGTAATTGTATTCAAACAATTGAAATGATAAACTTTCACAACCACATACCAGTAAGTGGAGTATTTTTTCATGGTTTTCCTATTTTAATACCAGTTAAGGGTCAATTAATATTACGTGACACAGCAGTGTTTCATTTTTCACAAAAATAAAAAAAAATGAATGTAAAACCAATATTACATGTTGGTGAAGTAAAACAGATAAAAAATGTACAGTTGTACATGATAAAAATCCTACTATGAGACACGTAAATGGCAGTCTGGTAAATACCAGTGTTGCTCTGTCAGATGGGTTATATTATATCTGTGGCAAATATGTTTATAAATGGTTACCAAAGAGATGGGATGGCACCTGTTATATAGGGTTAGTGGTGCTAGCAATGCATCATGTGAAAGAATTACCAAGAGGAAGCATTAGAAATGCAAAAAAGAAAATGGATATATTACCTGTGATTAAAAGTACAGAAAATCCACTAGACACCTTAGATACATCATGTATCTATCATCAAAATCTTGATTATATTAAATGAAAAGATATGGATTTAGGAGATGATCTAATCTCTGGAGCAGGTATGTTCCCTTGGTATGGGGCTGCAAAAGCCATCTGAGAACTGAGATAACTATCCAAACTAGTTGAGGTATTGACAAATGTCACTTTCAATGCAGTCCTTGACATTACTGTCGAAATGACAGCTATATGAACTATGGTTTTACAAAATCAAATGGCATTACATTACATACTAGCATCCCAAGGGGGTACATGTGCTTTAATAGGAGAACAATGTTTTACATTTATTCCAGACAAAACAGAATCTGTAAAAGCACATATAGAAGTGATTGCGCAAGTGTCTCAACATACTAGAAAAAAATGGAATGATGACTGGAGTAAATAATTTAGTAGTCTATTTACAGGATGGACAGGAAAGATTATTATATTTTTAATTTCTTTTATTGTTATTGTAGTGCTTGGTTGCATATTATTTACTTGTATTAAAGTCTGCTTAACAAGAGCTAGTCAAGTTACTGTTGTTAATTATCATAATGAGAAAGTGTTATCAAATAATGCTGAATTTGTATCCCTGGTTTAAAATAAAACAAAAGAGGGAATTGCTCAACAAGGTATTAAGGTTGAAAGTAATTCTTCTACAAATATGTAACGTAAATAAGGTATAAAATAAAGCCTGCTTAAATGTAGAAATTGAGTTTAGCAATATGTGATTAGCATCCATATGAAATGACTATGGCTTGAAAAATAAGGAATTTGCTTAATGGACATGTTTCCTACAGAATCAGCAAGAATGTATGCATTTCACACTGTCAGCAAGAAAGCTGACCTCTTACACACTTAGCATGTATGCATTTCACATGGTCAGTAAGAACAAAAATGTGAAAAACAGGATGTATGCATTTCACGTGGTCAGTAAGAGAAAAAATGTGAAAAACAGGATGTATGCATTTCACATTGTCAGTAAGAGCAAAAATGTAAAAAAAACAGGATGTATGCAGCTTCTTTAAAGAATGGACAACAGGAAAACAATCTGTACATGTTTCTATTATATGACTATTAAGCAAGGAAGTTTGAATGGATATGCTTTCATCAAGTCAGCATTTGCACAAGATGTTTCCTTAAAAGACAATACCAGTATTATTTCTCTACAGGAAGAAAACATATTTTTCTGCAAACACCAGCAAACAGATGTTTTCATACAAAGACCAAAACAGAATACCAAGGAGAAAAACAGGAAGTAAAACCACTATAAATAGACTACAGCAGATAACATTGCTAGAGAAATTTGTGTAGGAACACCCATTTGTTCCAAGGTAATATTGTATCTCTCACATCATTCATGCTGTTTGAGAAGTAAAGTAGCACAGTACCTGAAGCTGTAACAGTAGTTTGTGTGATTTGTTATAAAAAGTTATTTATTGGTTACTGCTTTTATGGCAGAGTTTGATGCTGCATCAGTATATATTCTACAGGTTTATGTGGGCATCAGACTGCGATTGCAATTATAACTAGACTTTGATTTCAGCAGAATCCAACCAGCAAGACCTTAGTATTTTAAGAAGACTTCGGTTCCAGCAGAGTAAGCAGCACCTTGATAGTTATTTCTTCAGTTCTACTCTTCGCTCAGAGGCAGTTAGCAGTGCCTTGTATAGAAGCAAAGCCTAGAAGCTCAGTTTTTCCATAAACAGCTGTTGTTGAAACCCTTTCAAGCTTTTTTGCTGCTCTAGGAGCAACTTAGTTGCGCACTGAGCAGCATTGCCTTATTAGTCAACCTTAGCCTACGCAAAGTATAGGTCCCTCCTGCAGTCACAGCACTACCAGTACAGTCCTGTCAAATTAACCCATTCCCTTCCCTAATAAAAGATACAGTAAGAACCTGCTAACATGAACAGGCAGTTTCCCACCATCTCTCTGGCCAGCCTGATAGACATAGGCATCCCGAGGCAATGTAGCAATTGTCTCATGTATACTGGCAACCACTTATTTCTGAAACAAAAGTCAGAGATGTTGTTACACTAGGAAATTGGAGGCAAGACTCTCATGTAAGGTGTAATGCCCATGCAATGGCCCAGTAATCAAGGAGCCTCAATCCTCATTACTAGCACCAGTGAGGAGCATGCACATTGGGAAGGATAACAAGTCCACACACAGTAAAGTACAATTTCCCTTAAGAGCACACAGAGATCACAGTCAGTCTGGGGCTGGTTTCTCCCTTTCTCTCCAGATCCCCAATAAGACTCCCTATTGGCACAGCTATCTCAGCCTAGTGGTCAAGCCGAAATCTCCAGCACCCTCTTTGTCCACCCAGTGCTTCGTGTCCCTGCCCCAAGTAGCTGACACACGCACACACTTTGAGATATGAGTTATATACAAACACACAGACACTCCTGGGGAAGGCTGGCACAGGTTCTCCAGCTATTCCCCCTTCTCCCCAGGCTATAAGGTAGAAATCACTGCTACCAACCACTAATATCAGCTACTAATAAGGTCCTTACCAAAAAGGGTGTCCAATTTTACTGTGGAATATTATTATTATCCTATTAGTAAGTATGATGAACAGCAAGGCTTATTAGAGTGACTTGGACAGTATCACTATATACATGCAATGCACTCTAAAGCTTAAAGTATCTCTACACAGAACAGCCACAGTTGAAAGGTTTAAAAATATTTAATAATAAATAATAAAACAAATCTCCTCAATTCAACACAGTGCTAGTCAAGAGTTCAGAAATCACAGGAAAATGCTTTAAAATAATATTGTTGGATTGGCTGACATAAATATAGAAAACAGCTAGACTAAATCTGACTAAATTCCTATCTAGCTCTAAGAGCAATACTGTTCTAAATTCTACATACATATAGAGCAAAGGCAGAGTGCTGGTGATATTGTCAGTTCTGAAGACAAATGCAAAATGCTATCTCTTTCTCTCTGAGAGCTCTTAAATTGATAGTACATCACTGCTGACTCACTTTAGATTACATCATTCTTGACACTTCTCTGTTTCCAGGCTACTAGAAATTCAAAATTTACATTTCTTAGTAAGCTTGCACCCGGCCAGCAAAGCACAGCAATAAAATACATTATACATGTAAAATCTATCAATTAACTCTTGTCCTAAGACAATAAAAAGAATTCCTTCACCCAGACATCCCGTTTCCAAGCCCTGAGATCAAACAGTCTTAAAATGCTTCACTTTATCAGCTTTCTTCCAGCAGGGTGCACTGTGGTAACATTTTTGAAGTTCAGAACATATAACTCAGTTTTTCTTACATTTAGTGTTCTTACATTTGTAAAACAGCCTGTGAATTATATTAATATTTACAATGACAGAATTATCTACAAAATTCTATCTAGCTGGGCTGGCGGCCTTTCAGTTTTTCACATAAGGACAAATTGAATGCCGAACAGGCTGTCAACACACACACACACACACTCTTCCCGCACTAAATAAGGACATGACACACAAACCCACATATGCAGAGATACTCACTAGCAATTTACCAAAAGATCAGAGGCCTCCCAAATGGAAACCACTTACACACATAACCATGCAAAGAACAACCACAACACACATACACACACACACACACACACACACACACACACACACACAAACACACGTGTCTCAGCAAATAAGCCCATAAGGCATTACACCACAAAACCTAGTGTATTGGTCATAGATGACGCCATTGTAATTGTGAGACACCTGTATGGTCCCCTCTCCAGCCTGGATAAGGAGCAGGTTATGATTACCTGCCTTTCAGGTCCCAGGATCCATCAAGTCACTTGAGCACTAAAGTCACTGAACCACAAGTACTGGTATGATTCCATCATATTTCATGTGGGGGTGAATGACTTGAGATGTACTTCACTGGACTATATGAAGAGAGGCATGAAAGAGCTCTCAGATTATGTGTCACAGGCAGGTATAGGCCTAGCCATAACCAGGATTCTACCTTCTCCAAGGATGATGCCACAATACAAACAAAAAAATTATTAACTTTAACAATTGGCTTAGCTTCTGGTGTCAATCCAAAGGGATCCAGTATCTGTCACCCTGGGAAGACATACTTGACAGATCACTCTGCTTTGCCAGAGATGGTCTGTGCTTGCTCCTCTAGGCATTCTGATACCAACAAAGGAATTAGCCACCCCATTGTGCCTTTTAGGCAGTGTCAAAATAACCAACCTCCCATTGTAACAAAATTCTCTCTAGATAAACTCATGGTAATGTTCCTTAATGTTAGGAGCCTAAACAAGAAACTGCACTCTCTGCAAGCACTCCTTGCTATGGAATATGCTGTGTCTGTTCAGTCACCAAGACATGGTTCAAAGGTGCAGAAAGCACCCTAGTCATGCAGGGCTACAATGCCTTTCATGCTCCTACACTACCACAATTTAAAGCCACCCTAAAGAAACACCTCTACAACTCTTGGAATTGCCCATATCTACCCCATGGCTAATCTCTCTCACCCCTCCCTATCACACGACTACAACCATACTCTCCTACTTACATTTGAAAAGGCAGATTTTATTTTGTTAAGTTATCCTGTTGATATGGCCACAACATATCTGGTAATATAATTACCAGTCTTGTAAAATGAGTTATGTAAAATGTAAATTTTCTATTGTATGTCAAGAAAGCTGTAAAAAAAAGCTGCACATACCATATCTTTGTTACAAACAAAATGTTTGAATTGTGTACAAGTTGTTAACCTACTATTGTATGTCTATATGTTGACTATACTAATGTAGCTTGTGATTAATTTAACTGTTGAGAGCATTGCACCCCCCATGTGATGTTCTCCCTGGTAAGCTCAGACCACAATTTAGTCTTGTTTAATGTAATTATAAGACCAGATACCCCATCAAGCTCAAAAATGCTTAAGAATTTTTCAGAGAGAAATTACCTACTACTAAGTGGTGTTATTAGAAGTTTCAAAGCCCCCTCGAACGCAGATAACACAGATTGCTATGCAGAGGTGTACACCAATGCCCTGCATATCCATTTAAGCAGTTGTATAAAATTGCCTGTACTTCACTGGACTAAAATCAGGCATTGCCAAAAAAATAAGCCACCCTGCTGGACCCCTAGTATAAACAGGCTATACAATAAGAGAAAGAAATTAATGTCCAAGAATAAGAGGGCACTGGCTCAGCAGAGGAAGAAATCCCTCTCTAGCATAAACAAACAAATTAGAGATCTTGTCAAGTCCTCCAAAGCTAACTATGAAACAAAAATAGCCTCCATAGCCAAGGATAATCACTAGGCATTCTTTAACTATGTCCAAAATCTAAAGGAGAATACCCAGGTATGCACTGAACTGATTGTGGATGGCACCACCCATATTCAACTGGAGGTAATAGCCAACCTGCTAGCTGACAGACTTGGAGAAAACTTCACCACCCTCCCTCCTCCAGTCATCTCCCAAAGTATACCTGCCACTTTTCCTCAACCTATTATTTCAAGAGAGCAGGTTATCTTGGCACTCTCCAAGGCCAAAAACGCAGCTGAGACCAGACAACATCCCAGGTTATCTTTTAAACAACTTATAACATGACCTGGCAGAGCTACTTGGATCCCCATTTAACCACAGCTTGCAAACTTGCTATGTTCTGGCAAAATGGAGGACAGCAACAGTTTCCTCTGCACAGAGGAGGATTATCAACTGACCCTGGGAATTAAAGGCCCATAAGCTTGACTAACCTCATCTACAAGGCCATGTAAAGAATCATTATGGACCTTTTAACAAGGATATAAGTAATCTCCAAACTCTAGACCCAACCCAGTTCAGATTTGTTAAAAGTAGATCATGCCTGTTAAACATTGTTGGCTTCTTCAAGAAAGTCACCAAGGCCCTGGACGAGGGAAACACAGTACATACTGCCTGTTTTGACCTAGCCAAGGCATTTGACACAATTCCTCACTCTCCCAATTGAGAATTAACCCCTACATTATCAGATGGGTAGCCAACTGGCTCACCAACAGGGCACATACTGTAAAAGTGGGAAAAATCACCTCTAGCAAATAAACAGTCACCAGTGACATACCATCGCCTTCTGTGCATGACCCTTTATTGTTCAGAATTTGTTTCTCAGAAGTCCAGGCAAACTTGGATGACCTGTGGCTGACCAAGTTCGCTGATGATTGCAAATTGGGACCAATCTTTGAGTCCCCCAATGATGGTTATATACTGCATATAGGTTAACACAGACAATTGATTGGTGCCAAAGCCATGGATTAAAGATAAATGCAAAAATGTGCATCATTAGTTCCATTGAGAAAGATTACACCTCTACTAATTACATTATAGATACCCCCCAAGTGTAATCCCAGTGGTACATGGTCTGGGTACTCAGGTTGACACCAACCTGAACTTTGACCACTACGTATCCACAGTAATAAGGAAATCCTTCTATGTGGCAAAGGCATTGCATCAAGATCTAAGAATATTATAAATCCATTATACTTGGCCCTCATCAGACCAGTAATTGAGTACAATGCTCCCTTTGGTATGTTCTTCACCAGAAACCTGCAACAATTGGGTGAGACCACAGAAGTTTCTCACCAAGAAATTACAGGTTACACAAGACAAGTCTTACATGGAAAGACTTTAAGCTCTGTCACGGTATTCTGTCTCTTACAAGTTGCTAAGGGGTAACCTCTGCCTGGCTTACAAGGCAGTCTCTGACCTGGCCCTAATAGAAATGCTACAGATTCGTAAATCAGACTGCATGATGTTCACTCACTCCAGGGATCTTAACCTAGCCTCTGGCATGATCAAGTCATGCTGGAGATATAGATATAGCTCCCAGAGACTGCCACTTCTTTGGATCAAGCTTCCAGTTTGATGAATGTGATATTGACATAACATTTAGGTTAATAATATTCCACATCAGCTATTTCTTCTTATTAGTTTCTGAGCATCTTCTTCTTGTTTCAGCTTAACTACCAGAAATGCAAGGTCATGGGCATTTATTTGCATCTTTGTTTCAGTGTGTAATATAACTGATTAGCATTTCAGAAAGATTTTTAAACAGAGGATGGAGAATATCAATATTAAGGTTGTTCTCATAGCTCTCAAGGTGCTTCCACTTTTATTAAGTCTAGTCTGCATGATACACAGACTTCAGAGAGAAGAGTCTTTTCAGTATTGCATGTTGCTTTAGTCAGAGTAATCATTGACACTTACAAGCCATTAGCAACTAACAAGTGTCATTGCTCCTCCATGCAGTCCTAGGGCCTGTGCATGCAATCATTTAGCTACTTACACCATGTTTACATTACCTGCCCCAAGTGATTTTTTTTTTTTTTTTGGTATTCAGGAATTCATCTTCACAGTGCTCAGAGGACTAAATCTACAGTATAGAAAGGTATGGTGTTGCAATGGAAGTTGAAGGAGGGGAGAATGATTTGACAGAGACTGGTAGTTACTTGGAGGAGATGTTTCTACAAATTACTGCATTATTTCATAAGGTATGTTTCCCTTTTCATAAAATGCTTAGATTTTCAAATTTGGAATGTATTTCAGTATACAACAGCAAGTTTTTTTTATCGGTATGCATTTTTTTTCATTCACTGTTGGTGAACAGCAGATGTGTCAGCTCTTGTTGAGCTTTCCAAGTTTGTTAATGAATGGTATGGTTACAACACAGTACTGCATTATACTGCAGATGTGTCAGCTCTTGTTGAGCTTTCCAAGTTTGTTAATGAATGGTATGGTTACATCACAGTACTGCATTATACTGCAGATGTGTCAGCTCTTGTTGAGCTTTCCAAGTTTGTTAATGAATGGTATGGTTACATCACAATACTGCATTATACTGCAGATGTGTCAGCTCTTGTTGAGCTTTCCAAGTTTGTTAATGAATGGTATGGTTACATCACAATACTGCATTATACTGCAGATGTGTCAGCTCTTGTTGAGCTTTCCAAGTTTGTTAATGAATGGTATGATTACATCACAGTACTGCATTATACTGCAGATGTGTCAGCTCTTGTTGAGCTTTCCAAGTTTGTTATTGAATGGTATGGTTACATCACAGTACTGCATTATACTGCAGATAGCACAGATCTTGTTGAGCTTTCCAAGTTTGTTAATGAATGGTATGGTTACATCACAGTACTGCATCACCATTTGCTCTTGGAGTTTCGCCATTTACTGCCGAAAACTGTATTGTGCTTGTTATCAACTTCAACAGGTTGTGCATATATATATAGCTAACAAAAGCATTAATCTTCTCAGATGTCCCTTGGCAAACTCTCCACAACAGGGGAGAAAACAAGGAAATTGTCTGGGCATTTCTACTTTCAATATTTTACTAGTTATTAATAATACTACCATCCAGTTGTCAGAGAATGAGGTCATCATTGAAGTCTTAACCCACCATAGATCCTTTCTGCTTGACAGATGCAGCGGTATTATGTTTTCCAGAAAATGAATATGGCAGCACCCATGCCAGAAATTATAGTCAGGTGCAGCACCGTGCCAATGATATGAAATTATAGTCAGGTGCAGCACCATGCACTATGAAACTATAGACAGGGCAGCACCATGCACTGATATAAAACTATAGACAGGTGCATCACCATGCCATTGATATGAAAATATAGTCAGGTGCAGAACCATTCCACTGATATGAAACTATAGTCAGGTGCAGAACCGTGCCACTGATATGAAACTATAGTCAGGTGCAGCACCATGCACTGATATGAAACTATAGTCAGGTGCAGCACCATGCACTGATATGAAACTATGGTCAGGTGCAGAACTGTGCCACTGATATGAAACTATAGTCAGGTGCATCACCATGCCACTGATATGAAACTATAGTCAGGTGCAGAACCATGCCACTGACATGAAACTATAGTCAGGTGCAGCACCATGCCACTGATATGAAACTATAGTCAGGTGCAGCACCATGCACTGATATGAAACTATAGTCAGGTGCAGCACCATGCACTGATATGACACTATAGCCAGGTGTAGAACCATGCCACCGATATGAAACTATAGTCAGGTGCAGCACTATGCCACCGATATGAAACTATAGTCAGGTGCAGAACCGTGCCACTGATATGAAACTATAGTCAGGTGCAGCACCATGCCACTGATATGAAACTATAGTCAGGTGCAGCACCATGCCACTGATATGAAACTATAGTCAGGTGCAGCACCATGCACTGATATGAAACTATAGTCAGGTGCAGCACCATGCCACTCATATGAAATTATAGTCAGGTGAAGAACCGTGCCACTGATATGAAACTATAGTCAGGTGCAGCACCATACCCCTGATATGAAACTATAGTCAGATGCAGAACCATGCCACTGATATGAAACTATAGTCAGGTGCAGCACCATGCCACTCATATGAAATTATAGTCAGGTGAAGAACCGTGCCACTGATATGAAACTATAGTCAGGTGCAGCACCATGCCACTGATATGAAACTATAGTCAGGTGAAGAACCATGCCACTGATATGAAACTATAGTCAGGTGCACCACCATGCCACTGATAGGAAACTATAGTCAGGTATAGCACCGTGCCGCAGATATGAAACTATAATCAGGCATAACACCATTCCACTGATATGAAAGTAGAGTCAGGTGTAGTACCATACACTGATGTGAAACTATAGTCAGGTGTAGCACAGTGCCACTAATATGAAACTCTAGTCAGGTGCAGCACCATGCACTGATATGAAACTATAGTCATGTGCAGCACAGTGCCATTGATATGAAACTATAGTCGGGTGTGTTACTGTACCACTGATATGAAACTATAGTCAGGTGTAGCACCGTGTCACTGATATGATACTATAGTCAGGTGCAGCACAATGCCACTGATATGAAACTATAGTCAGGTGTAGCACCGTGCCACTGATATGATACTATAGTCAGGTGCAGCACCATGCCACTGATATGAAACTATAGTCAGGTGCAGCACCATGCCACTGATATGAAACTATAGTTGGGTGTAGCACCATGCCATTGATATGAAACTATAGTCAGGTGCATCACTGTGCCACAGATATGAAACTATAGTCAGGTGCATCACTTTGTCATGGATATAAAATCATAGTTGGGTGCATCACTGTGCCACTGATATGAAGCTATAGCCTGGTGCAGCACCATACACTGATATGAAACTATAATCAGGTATAGCACCATGCCACTGATATGAAACTATAGTCACGTGCAGAACCGTGCCAGTGATATGAAACTATAGTCAGGTGCAGCACCCATGCCACTGATATAAAACTATAGTCAGGTGCAGCACCATGCCACTGATATGAAACTATAGTCAGGTGCAGCACCATGCACTGATATGAAACTATAGTCAGGTGCAGCACCATGCACTGATATGAAACTATAGTCAGGTGCACCACCATGCACTGATATGAAACTATAATCAGGTGTAGTACCATGCCACTGATATGAAACTATAGTCATGTGCAGTACCTTGCACCGATATGAAATTATAGTCAGATGCAGCACTATGCCACTGATATGAAATTATAGTCAGGTGTAGCACCATGCCACTGATATGAAACTATAATCAGGTATAGCACCGTGCCACTGATATGAAACTATAGTCAGATGTAGCACCATACACTGATATGAAACTATAGTCATGTGTAGCACAGTGCCATTGATATGAAACTATAGTCAGGTATATTACTGTGCCACTGGTATGAAACTAAAGTCAGGTGAAGCACCACGCTACTGATATGAAACTATAATCAGTTCTAGCACTGTGCCACTGATATGAAATTATATTCAGGTGCAGCACCATGCCACTGATATGAAACTATAGTCATGTGCAGCACCATACCACTGATATGAAACTATTATCAGGTGTAGCACCATGCCACTGATATGAAACTATAGTTAGGTGCAGCACCATGCCACTGATATGAAATTATAGTGAGGTGTAGCACCGTGCCACTAATATGAAACTATAATCACGTGTAGCACCATGGCACTGATATGAAACTATAGTCAGGTGCAGAACCGTGCCACTGATATGAAACTATAGTCAGGTGCAGCACCATGCCACTGATATGAAAGTATAGTCAGGTGTAGCACCGTGCCATTGCTATGAAACTATAATCAGGTATAGCACCGTGCCACTGATATGACACTATAATCAGGTATAGCACCGTGCCACTGATATGAAACTATAGTCAGGTGTAGCACCATACACTGATATGAAACTTTAGTCAAGTGTAGCACAGTGACACTAATATGAAACTCTAGTCAGGTGCAGCACCATGCACTGATATGAAACCATAGTCATGTGCAGCACAGTGCCATTGATATGAAACTATAGTCAGGTGCATTACTGTGCCACTGATATGAAACTATAGTCATGTACAGCACTATGCCACTGATATGAAACTATAGTCAGGTGCAGTACCATACCACTGATATGAAACTATTATCAGTTGTAGTACTGTGCCACTGATATGAAACTATAGTCAGGTGCAGCATCATGCCACTGATATGAAACTATAGTCAGGTGCAGCACCATGCCATTGTTATGAAACTATAGTCAGGTGAATCACTGTGCCACTGATATGAAACTATAGTCAGGTGCATCACTGTGTCACTGATATAAAACCATAGTCAGGTGCATTAATGTGCCACTGATATGAAACTATAGTCAGGTGCATCAACATGCACTGATATGAAATTATAGCCAGGAGCAGCACCATACACTGATATGAAACTATAATCAAGTATAGCACCATGCCACTGATATGAAACTATAGTCAGGTGCAGCACCGTTCACTGATATGAAACTATAGTCAGGTGCATCACCATGCCACTAATATAAAACTATAGTTAGGTGCAGAACTGTGCCACTGATATGAAACTATAGTCAGGTGCAGCACCATGCCACTGATATGAAACTATAGTCAGGTGCAGCACCATGCACTGATGTGAAACTATAGTCAGGTGCAGCACCATGCACTGATATGAAACTATTGTCAGGTGGCTCACCATGCCACTGATGTGAAACTATAGTCAGGTGCAGCACCATGCACTGATATGAAACTATTGTCAGGTGGCTCACCATGCCACTGATATGAAACTATAGTCAGGTGCACCACCATGCACTGATATGAAACTATAATCAGGTGTAGTACCATGCCACTGATATGAAACTATAGTCATGTGCAGTACCTTGCACCGATATGAAATTATAGCCACTGATATGAAACTATAATCAGGTATAGCACCGTTCCACTGATATGAAACTATAGTCAGATGTAGCACCATACACTGATATGAAACTATAGTCATGTGTAGCACAGTGCCATTGATATGAAACTATAGTCAGGCATATTACTGTGCCACTGGTATGAAACTAAAGTCAGGTGAAGCACCACGCTACTGATATGAAACTATAATCAGTTCTAGCACTGTGCCACTGATATGAAATTATATTCAGGTGCAGCACCATGCCACTGATATGAAACTATAGTCAGGTGCAGCACCATGCCACTGATATGAAATTATAGTGTGGTGTAGCACCGTGCCACTAATATGAAACTATAATCACGTGTAGCACCATGGCACTGATATGAAACTATAGTCAGGTGCAGAACCGTGCCACTGATATGAAACTATAGTCAGGTGTAGCACCATGCCACTGATATGAAAGTATAGTCAGGTGTAGCACCGTGCCATTGATATGAAACTATAATCAGGTATAGCACCGTGCCACTGATATGACACTATAATCAGGTATAGCACCGTGCCACTGATATGAAACTATAGTCAGGTGTAGCACCATACACTGATATGAAACTTTAGTCAAGTGTAGCACAGTGACACTAATATGAAACTCTAGTCAGGTGCAGCACCATGCACTGATATGAAACCATAGTCATGTGCAGCACAGTGCCATTGATATGAAACTATAGTCAGGTGCATTACTGTGCCACTGATATGAAACTATAGTCATGTACAGCACTATGCCACTGATATGAAACTATAGTCAGGTGCAGTACCATACCACTGATATGAAACTATTATCAGTTGTAGCACTGTGCCACTGATATGAAACTATAGTCAGGTGCAGCATCATGCCACTGATATGAAACTATAGTCAGGTGCAGCACCATGCCATTGATATGAAACTATAGTCAGGTGAATCACTGTGCCACTGATATGAAACTATAGTCAGGTGCATCACTGTGTCACTGATATAAAACCATAGTCAGGTGCATCAATGTGCCACTGATATGAAACTATAGTCAGGTGCATCAACATGCACTGATATGAAATTATAGCAAGGAGCATAACCATACACTGATATGAAACTATAATCAAGTATAGCACCATGCCACTGATATGAAACTATAGTCAGGTGCAGCACCGTTCACTGATATGAAACTATAGTCAGGTGCATCACCATGCCACTAATATAAAACTATAGTTAGGTGCAGAACTGTGCCACTGATATGAAACTATAGTCAGGTGCAGCACCATGCCACTGATATGAAACTATAGTCAGGTGCAGCACCATGCACTGATGTGAAACTATAGTCAGGTGCAGCACCATGCACTGATATGAAACTATTGTCAGGTGGCTCACCATGCCACTGATGTGAAACTATAGTCAGGTGCAGAACCATGCCACTGATATGAAACTATAGTCAGGTGCAGCACCATGCCACTGATATGAAACTATAGTCAGGTGAAAAACCGTACCACTGATATGAAACTATAGTCAGGTGCATCACCATGCCATTGATATGAAACTATAGTCAGGTGTAGCACCGTGCCACTGATATGAAACTATAATAAGGTATAGCACCGTGCCACTAATATGAAACTATAGTCAGGTGTAGCACCATACATTGATATGAAACTTTAGTCAAGTGTAGCACAGTGACACTAATATGAAACTCTAGTCAGGTGTAGCACCATGCACTGATATGAAACCATAGTCATGTGCAGCACAGTGCCATTGATATGAAACTATTGTCAGGTGTATTACTGTGCCACTGATATGAAACTATAGTCATGTGCAGCACCATGCCACTGATATGAAACTATAGTCAGGTGCAGTACCATACCACTGATATGAAACTATTATCAGGTTTAGCACCGTGCCACTGATACAAAACTATAGTCAGGTACAGCATCATGCCACTGATATGAAACTATAGTCAGGTGCAGCACCATGCCATTGATATGAAACTATAGTCAGGTGCATCACTGTGCCACTGATATGAAAGTATAGTGAGGTGCATCACTGTGTCACTGATATAAAACCATAGTCAGGTGCATCAATGTGCCACTGATATGAAACTATAGTCAGGTGCATCACCATGCACTGATATGAAACTATAGCTAGGAGCAGCACCATACTCTGATATGAAACTATAATCAGGTATAGCACCATGCCACTGATATGAAACTATTGTCAGGTGCAGAACCAAGCAAATGATATGAAACTATAGTCAGGTGCAGCACCATGCCACTGATATGAAACTATAGTCAGTTGCAGCACCATGCACTGATATGAAACTATAGTCAGGTGCAGAACCATGCCACTGATATGAAACTATAGTCAGGTGCAGCACCATGCACTGATATGAAACTATAGTCAGGTGCAGCACCATGCACTGATATGAAACTATAATCAAGTGTAGCACCATGCCACTGATATGAAACTATAGTCAGTTGCAGCACCATACACTGATATGAAACTATAGTCAGGTGCAGCACCATGCCACTGATATGAAACTATAGTCATGTGTAGCACCGTGCCACTGATATGAAACTATAGTCAGGTGTAGCACCATACACTGATATGAAACTATAATCAAGTGTAGCACAGTGCCTCTAACATGACTATGTATCCATGTGCAACTAACAGTGGGTAAAACTGCCTTCCAGTTTATAGCCTGCTACAGACCACCCTCCCAAACCCAGGAACCCCACTCGGCCTTCCTGAGAACACTGGAAAATATGAAGGTCTCTCCAAACACCATTATATTGGGTGACTTCAACTACCCAACCATAGACTGGGAGCATTACTCTAGCTCCAACACCCTAGCCCAAAGGTTCCTAGAATTTATAAACTCAAATGCTATGGAACAACTTGTTACCACTCCCACAAGAGGGGAAAACATACTGGACCTGATCATCACCAACATGGGGACTCTATGCTCCAGACCAGAAGTGTATCCCTCACTGGTAAGATCAGACCATAAACTAATCTCACTGGATATTCACATCTCGACCCCACCCCATGCCCAGAAAACCACAGTGAAAAACTTCTCTAAAGCAAATTTCACACTCCTCAAAAGCAAGGTGGAATCCTTCAAAGCCCCCGGGCCTGTGGATAATACGGCCCAGACCGCAAAATCCTTTATAAACGCATTCTATGAACACCTTCAGGAATGCATGGATCATGCAATCCCAAATAAAACCAAGACTCAGTCCTCCAAAGGCAGATGTCCTGTCTGGTGGACCCCAGCCATAAACAAACTATACAATAGAAGGAGGAAGCTACTACATGATAGAGCAAAATCCCAAAAGGGAAGGCATCTCTGATCAGTATTAGCAAAAACTACGGGCACTCATAAAATCGTCTAAGGCCAGCTTGAGAGAAAAATTGCACAGGACACTAAGGATAATCACAAGGCTTTCTTTAGTTATGTTAGGAACCTGGGTGGGAATTCCCAGATATGCTCAGAATTAGTCCAAAATGACAAAAAATACACCGAACCCACAGACATTGCCAACATCCTAGCTGACAGGTTCAGCACAAACTTCTCCCTCCTCCCCACCAAAGGGATAATATCTATCCCAGCAGAGTGCTGCCCCCCCCTGGCATCTCA